>NC_060188.1:35254256-35550988 GCF_021184085.1 Oncorhynchus gorbuscha
ACCTGGTCTGTCATAATATAATAGAGACACTAGATCTAGCTGGTCTGTCATAATATTATAGAGACAGTAGATCTAACTGGTCTGTCATAATATAATAGAGACAGTAGATCTAGCTGGTCTGTCATAATATAATAGAGACAGTAGATCTAGCTGGTCTGTCATAATATAATAGAGACAGTAGATCTAGCTGGTCTGTCATAATATAATAGAGAATAGAGACAGACAGATCTAGCTGGTCTGTCATAATATAATCTAGATCTAGCTGGTCTGTCATAATATAATAGAGACAGTAGATCTAGCTGGTCTGTCATAATATAATAGAGACAGTAGATCTAGCTGGTCTGTCATAATATAATAGAGACAGTAGATCTAGCTGGTCTGTCATAATATAATAGAGACAGTAGATCTAGCTGGTCTGTCATAATATAATAGAGACAGTAGATCTACCTGGTCTGTCAAATATAATAGAGACAGTAGATCTAGCTGGTCTGTCATAATAGAATAGAGACAGTAGATCTAGCTGGTCTGTCATAATATAATAGAGACAGTAGATCTAGCTGGTCTGTCATAATATAATAGAGACAGTAGATCTACATGGTCGGTAGATCTAGCTCGTCTGTCATAATACAATAGCGACAGTTGATCTAGCTGGTCTGTCATAATATAATAGAGACAGTAGATCTAGCTGGTCTGTCATATATATAATAGAGACAGTAGATCTAGCTGGTCTGTCATAATATAATAGAGACAGTAGATCTAGCTGGTCTGTCATAATATAATAGAGACAGTAGATCTAGCTGGTCTGTCATAATATAATAGAGACAGTAGATCTAGCTGGTCTGTCATAATATAATAGAGACAGTAGATCTAGCTGGTCTGTCATAATATAATAGAGACAGTAGATCTAGCTGGTCTGTCATAGCTATAATAGAGACAGTAGATCTAGCTGGTCTGTCATAATATAATAGAGACAGTAGATCTAGCTGGTCTGTCATAATATAATAGAGACAGTAGATCTAGCTGGTCTGTCATAATATAATAGAGACAGTAGATCTAGCTGGTCTGTCATAATATAATAGAGACAGTAGATCTAGCTGGTCTGTCATAATATAATAGAGACAGTAGATCTAGCTGGTCTGTCATAATATAATAGAGACAGAGACAGTAGATCTAGCTGGTCTGTCATAATATAATAGAGACAGTAGATCTAGCTGGTCTGTCATAATATAATAGAGACAGTAGATCTAGCTGGTCTGTCATAATATAATAGAGACAGTAGATCTAGCTGGTCTGTATAATATAATAGAGACAGTAGATCTAGCTGGTCTGTCATAATATAATAGACAGACTAGCTAGAGACAGACAGTAGATCTAGCTGGTCTGTCATAATATAATAGAGACAGTAGATCTAGCTGGTCTGTCATAATATAATAGAGACAGTCATAATAGATCTATAGCTGGTCTGTCATAATATAATAGAGACAGTAGATCTAACTGGTCTGTCATAATATAATAGAGACAGTAGATCTAGCTGGTCTGTCATAATATAATAGAGACAGTAGATCTAGCTGGTCTGTCATAATATAATAGAGACAGTAGATCTAGCTGGTCTGTCATAATATAATAGAGACAGTAGATCTAGCTGGTCTGTCATAATATAATAGAGACAGTAGATCTAGCTGGTCTGTCATAATATAATAGAGACAGTAGATCTAGCTGGTCTGTCATAATATAATAGAGACAGTAGATCTAGCTGGTCTGTCATAATATAATAGAGACAGTAGATCTAGCTGGTCTGTCATAATATAATAGAGACAGTAGATCTAGCTGGTCTGTCATAATATAATAGAGACAGTAGATCTAGCTGGTATATCTAGCTGGTCTGTCATAGATATAATAGAGACAGTAGATCTAGCTGGTCTGTAATATAATAGAGACAGTAGATCTAGCTGGTCTGTCATAATAATAGAGACAGTAGATCTAGCTGGTCTGTCATAATATAATAGAGACAGTAGATCTAGCTGGTCTGTCATAATATATAGAGACAGTAGATCTAGCTGGTCTGTCATAATATAATAGAGACAGTAGATCTAGCTGGTCTGTCATAATATAATAGAGACAGTAGATCTAGCTGGTCTGTCATAATATAATAGAGACAGTAGATCTAGCAGCTGGTCTGTCATAATATAATAGAGACAGTAGATCTAGCTGGTCTGTCATAATATAATAGAGACAGTAGATCTAGCTGGTCTGTCATAATATAATAGAGACAGTAGATCTAGCTGGTCTGTCATAAATATAATAGAGACAGTAGATCTAGCTGGTCTGTCTGTCATAATATAAGACAGAGACAGTCTGTCATAATATAATCTAGCTGGTCTGTCATAATATAATAGAGACAGTAGATCTAGCTGGTCTGTCATAATATAATAGAGACAGTAGATCTAGCTGGTCTGTCATAATATAATAGAGACAGTAGATCTAGCTGGTCTGTCATAATATAATAGAGACAGTAGACAGTAGATCTAGCTGGTCTGTCATAATATAATAGAGACAGTAGATCTAGCTGGTCTGTCATAATATAATAGAGACAGTAGATCTAGATCAGTAGATAGCTGGTCTGCTGGTCTGTCATAATATAATAGAGACAGTATAGCTGGTCTGTCATAATATAATAGAGACAGTAGATCTAGCTGGTCTGTCATAATATAATAGAGACAGTAGATCTAGCTGGTCTGTCATAATATATAGAGACATAATAGAGACAGTAGATCTAGCTGGTCTGATCTAGTAGCTGGTCTGTCATAATATAATAGAGACAGTAGATCTAGCTGGTCTGTCATAATATAATAGAGACAGTAGATCTAGCTGGTCTGTCATAATATAATAGAGACAGTAGATCTAGCTGGTCTGTCATAATATAATAGAGACAGTAGATCTAGCTGGTCTGTCATAATATAATAGAGACAGTAGATCTAGCTGGTCTGTCATAATATAATAGAGACAGTAGATCTAGCTGGTCTGTCATAATATAATAGAGACAGTAGATCTAATATAATAGAGACAGTAGATCTAGCTGGTCTGTCATAATATAATAGAGACAGTAGATCTAGCTGGTCTGTCATAATATAATAGAGACAGTAGATCTAGCTGGTCTGTCATAATATAATAGAGACAGTAGATCTAGCTGGTCTGTCATAATATATAGAGACAGTAGATCTAGCTGGTCTGTCATAGAGACAGTAGATCTAGCTGGTCTGTCATAATATAATAGAGACAGTAGATCTAGCTGGTCTGTCATAATATAATAGAGACAGTAGATCTCTAGCTGGTCTGTCATAATATAATAGAGACAGTAGATCTAGCTGGTCTGTCATAATATAATAGAGACAGTAGATCTAGCTGGTCTGTCATAATATAATAGAGACAGTAGATCTAGCTGGTCTGTCATAATATAATAGAGACAGTAGATCTAGCTGGTCTGTCATAATATAATAGAGACAGTAGATCTAGCTGGTCTGTCATAATATAATAGAGACAGTAGATCTAGCTGGTCTGTCATAATATAATAGACAGTAGATCTAGCTGGTCTGTCATAATATAATAGAGACAGTAGATCTAGCTGGTCTGTCATAATATAATAGAGACAGTAGATCTAGCTGGTCTGTCATAATATAATAGAGACACAGTAGATCTAGCTGGTCTGTCATAATATAATAGAGACAGTAGATCTGGTCTGTCTGGTCTGTCATAATATAATAGAGACAGTAGATCTAGCTGG
The DNA here is from genome assembly GCF_021184085.1 of Oncorhynchus gorbuscha. Lineage (NCBI taxonomy): Eukaryota > Metazoa > Chordata > Actinopteri > Salmoniformes > Salmonidae > Oncorhynchus > Oncorhynchus gorbuscha. Next base: position 35,258,038 of record NC_060188.1, read on the forward strand.
TCTGTCATAATATAATAGAGACAGAGATCTAGCTGGTCTGTATAATCTATCCTGGTCTGTCATAATATAATAGAGACAGTAGATCTAGCTGGTCTGTCATAATATAATAGAGACAGTAGATCTAGCTGGTCTGTCATAATATATAGAGACAGTAGATCTAGCTGGTCTGTCATAATATAATAGAGACAGTAGATCTAGCTGGTCTGTCATAATATAATAGAGACAGTAGATCTAGCTGGTCTGTCATAATATAATAGAGACAGTAGATCTAGCTGGTCTGTCATAATATAATAGAGACAGTAGATCTAGCTGGTCTGTCATAATATAATAGAGACAGTAGATCTAGCTGGTCTGTCATAATATAATAGAGACAGTAGATCTGTCAGCTGGTCTGTCTGTCATAATATAATAGAGACAGTAGATCTAGCTGGTCTGTCATAATATAATAGAGACAGTAGATCTAGCTGGTCTGTCATAATATAATAGAGACAGTAGATCTAGCTGGTCTGTCATAATATAATAGAGACAGTAGATCTAGCTGGTCTGTCATAATATAATAGAGACAGTAGATCTAGCTGGTCTGTCATAATATAATAGAGACAGTAGATCTAGCTGGTCTGTCATAATATAATAGAGACAGTAGATCTAGCTGGTCTGTCATAATATAATAGATCTAGCTGGTCTGTCATAATATAATAGAGACAGTAGATCTAGCTGGTCTGTCATAATATAATAGAGACAGTAGATCTAGCTGGTCTGTCATAATATAATAGAGACAGTAGATCTAGCTGGTCTGTCATAATATAATAGGGACAATAGATCTAGTTGGTCTGTCATAATATACTAGAGACAGTAGATCTACCTGGTCTGTCATAATATAATAGAGACATTTTATAATAGAGACAGTAGATCTAGCTGGTCTGTCATAATACAATAGAGACAGTAGATCTAGCTGGTCTGTCATAATATAATAGAGACAGTAGATCTAGCTGGTCTGTCATAATATAATAGAGACAGTAGATCTAGCTGGTCTGTCATAATATAATAATATAATAGAGACAGTAGATCTAGCTGGTCTGTCATAATATAATAGAGACAGTAGATCTAGCTGGTCTGTCATAATATAATAGAGACAGTAGATCTAGCTGGTCTGTCATAATATAATAGAGACAGTAGATCTAGCTGGTCTGTCATAATATAATAGAGACAGTAGATCTAGCTGGTCTAATATAATAAGCTGGTCTGTCATAATAGAGACAGTAGATCTAGCTGGTCTGTCATAATATAATAGAGACAGTAGATCTACCTGGTCTGTCATAATATAATAGAGACAGTAGATCTAGCTGGTCTGTCATAATATAATAGAGACAGATCTAGCTGGTCTGTCATAATATAATAGAGACAGTAGATCTGGTCTGTCATAATATAATAGAGACAGTAGATCTAGCTGGTCTGTCATAATATAATAGAGACAGTAGATCTAGCTGGTCTGTCATAATATAATAGAGACAGTAGATCTAGCTGGTCTGTCATAATATAATAGAGACAGTAGATCTATCTGGTCTGTCATAATATAATAGAGACAGTAGATCTAGCTGGTCTGTCATAATATAATAGAGACAGTAGATCTAGCTGGTCTGATAATAGACAGATCTAGCTGGTCTGTCATAATATAATAGAGACAGTAGATCTAGCTGGTCTGTCATAATAGAATAGAGACAGTAGATCTAGCTGGTCTGTCATAATATAATAGAGACAGTAGATCTAGCTGGTCTGTCATAATATAATAGAGACAGTAGATCTAGCTGGTCTGTCATAATATAATAGAGACAGTAGATCTAGCTGGTCTGTCATAATATAATAGAGACAGTAGATCTAGCTGGTCTGTCATAATACAATAGAGACAGTAGATCTAGCTGGTCTGTCATAATATAATAGAGACAGTAGATCTAGCTGGTCTGTCATAATGCAATAGAGACAGTAGATCTAGCTGGTCTGTCATAATATAATAGAGACAGTAGATCTAGCTGGTCTGTCATAATATAATAGAGACAGTAGATCTAGCTGGTCTGTCATAATATAATAGAGACAGTAGATCTAGCTGGTCTGTCATAATAGAGACAGTAGAGACTGGTCTGTCATAATATAATAGAGACAGTAGATCTAGCTGGTCTGTCATAATATAATAGAGACAGTAGATCTAGCTGGTCTGTCATAATATAATAGAGACAGTAGATCAGTAATATAATCTAGATCTAGCTGGTCTGTCATAATATAATAGAGACAGTAGATCTAGCTGGTCTGTCATAATATAATAGAGACAGTAGATCTAGCTGGTCTGTCATAATATAATAGAGACAGTAGATCTAGCTGGTCTGTCATAATATAATAGAGACAGTAGATCTAGCTGGTCTGTCATAATATAGAGACAGTAGATCTAGACTGGTCTGTAGATCTAGCTGGTCTGTCATAATATAATAGAGACAGTAGATCTAGCTGGTCTGTCATAATAGAGACAGTAGATAGCTGGTCTGTCATAATATAATAGAGACAGTAGATCTAGCTGGTCTGTCATAATATAATAGAGACAGTAGATCTAGCTGGTCTGTCATAATATAATAGAGTCTGTCATAATATAATAGAGACAGTAGATCTAGCTGGTCTGTCATAATATAATAGAGACAGTAGATCTACTGTCTGAGACAGTAGATCTAGCTGGTCTGTCATAATATAATAGAGACTAGATCTAGCTGGTCTGTCATAATATAATAGAGACAGTAGATCTAGCTGGTCTGTCATAATATAATAGAGACAGTAGATCTAGCTGGTCTGTCATAATATAATAGAGACAGTAGATCTAGCTGGTCTGTCATAATATAATAGAGACAGTAGATCTAGCTGGTCTGTCATAATATAATAGAGACAGTAGATCTAGCTGGTCTGTCATAATATAATAGAGACAGTAGATCTAGCTGGTCTGTCATAATATAATAGAGACAGTAGATCTAGCTGGTCTGTCATAATATAATAGAGACAGTTATAATAGAGATAATAGAGACAGTAGATCTAGCTGGTCTGTCATAATATAATAGAGACAGTAGATCTAGCTGGTCTGTCATAATATAATAGAGACAGTAGATCTAGCTGGTCTGTCATAATAAATAGAGAGACAGTAGATCTAGCTGGTCTGTCATAATATAATAGAGACAGTAGATCTACAGTAGATGTAGCTGGTCTGTCATAATATAATAGAGACAGTAGATCTAGCTGGTCTGTCATAATATAATAGAGACAGTAGATCTAGCTGGTCTGTCATAATATAATAGAGACAGTAGATCTAGCTGGTCTGTCATAATATAATAGAGACAGTAGATCTAGCTGGTCTGTCATAATATAATAGAGACAGTAGATCTAGCTGGTCTGTCATAATATAATAGAGACAGTAGATCTAGCTGGTCTGTCATAATATAATAGAGACAGTAGATCTAGCTGGTCTGTCATAATATAATAGAGACAGTAGATCTAGCTGGTCTGTCATAATATAGAATAGAGACAGTAGATCTAGCTGGTCTGTCATAATATAATAGAGACAGTAGATCTAGCTGGTCTGTCATAATCATAGAGACAGTAGATAGCTGGTCTGTCAATAGAGACAGTAGATCTAGCTGGTCTGTCATAATATAATAGAGACAGTAGATCTAGCTGGTCTGTCATAATATAATAGAGACAGTAGATCTAGCTGGTCTGTCATAATATAATAGAGACAGTAGATCTAGCTGGTCTGTCATAATATAATAGAGACAGTAGATCTAGCTGGTCTGTCATAATATAATAGAGACAGTAGAGCTGGTCTGTCATAATAGATCTAGATCTAGCTGGTCTGTCATTTTATAATAGAGACAGTAGATCTAGCTGGTCTGTCATAATAATAGAGACAGTAGATCTAGCTGGTCTGTCATAATATAATAGAGACAGTAGATCTAGCTGGTCTGTCATAATATAATAGAGACAGTAGATCTAGCTGGTCTGTCATAATATAATATAATAGAGACAGTAGATCTAGCTGGTCTGTCATAATATAATAGAGACAGTAGATCTAGCTGGTCTGTCATAATATAATAGAGACAGTAGATCTAGCTGGTCTGTCATAATATAATAGAGACAGTAGATCTAGCTGGTCTGTCATAATAAAATATAGAGACAGTAGATCTAGCTGGTCTGTCATAATATAATAGAGACAGTAGATCTAGCTGGTCTGTCATAATATAATAGAGACAGTAGATCTAGCTGGTCTGTCATAATATAATAGAGACAGTAGATCTAGCTGGTCTGTCATAATATAATAGAGACAGTAGATCTAGCTGGTCTGTCATAATATAATAGAGACAGTAGATTTAGCTGGTCTGTCATATTTTAATAGAGACAGTAGATCTAGCTGGTCTAGCTGGTCTGTCATAATATAATAGAGACAGTAGATCTAGCTGGTCTGTCATAATATAATAGAGACAGTAGATCTAGCTGGTCTGTCATAATAGCTGGTCTGTCATAATAATAGAGACAGTAGATCTAGCTGGTCTGTCATAATATAATAGAGACAGTAGATCTAGCTGGTCTGTCATAATATAATAGAGACAGTAGATCTAGCTGGTCTGTCATAATATAATAGAGACAGTAGATCTAGCTGGTCTGTCATAATATAATAGAGACAGTAGATCTAGCTGGTCTGTCATAATATAATAGAGACAGTGGACCTAGCTGGTCTGTCATAATATAAGAGACAGTAGATCTAGCTGGTCTGTCATAATATAATAGAGACAGTAGATCTAGTCTGGTCTGTCATAAGATCTAGCTGGTCATATAAGAGACAGAGACAGACAGTTCTACCTGGTCTGTCATAATATAATAGAGACAGTAGATCTAGCTGGTCTGTCATAATATAATAGAGACAGTAGATCTAGCTGGTCTGTCATAATATAATAGAGACAGTAGATCTAGCTGGTCTGTCATAATATAATAATAGAGACAGTAGATCTAGCTGGTCTGTCATAATATAATAGAGACAGTAGATCTAGCTGGTCTGTCATAATATAATAGAGACAGATCTAGCTAGATCTGTCTGGTCTGTCATAATAGAGACAATAGAGACAGTAGATCTAGAGACTGGTCTGTCATAATATAATAGAGACAGTAGATCTAGCTGGTCTGTCATAATATAATAGAGACAGTAGATCTAGCTGGTCTGTCATAATATAATAGAGACAGTAGATCTAGCTGGTCTGTCATAATATAATAGAGACAGTAGATCTAGCTGGTCTGTCATAATATAATAGAGACAGTAGATCTAGCTGGTCTGTCATAATATAATAGAGACAGTAGATCTAGCTGGTCTGTCATAATATAATAGAGACAGTAGATCTAGCTGGTCTGTCAATAGAGAATAGAGACAGTAGATCTAGCTGGTCTGTCATAATATAATAGAGACAGTAGATCTAGCTGGTCTGTCATATTATAATAGAGACAGTAGATCTAGCTGGTCTGTCATAATATAATAGAGACAGTAGATCTAGCTGGTCTGTCAGAGACAGTAGATCTAGCTGGTCTGTCATAATATAATAGAGACAGTAGATCTAGATCTGGTCTGTCATAATATAATAGAGACAGTAGATCTAGCTGGTCTGTCATAATATAATAGAGACAGTAGATCTAGCTGGTCTGTCATAATATAATAGAGACAGTAGATCTAGCTGGTCTGTCATAATATAATAGAGACAGTAGATCTAGCTGGTCTGTCATAATATAATAGAGACAGTAGATCTAGCTGGTCTGTCATTATATAACAGAGAGAGTAGTCTGTCATAATATAATAGAGACAGAAGATCTAGCTGGTCTGTCATAATATAATAGAGACAGTAGATCTAGCTGGTCTGTCATAATATAATAGAGACAGTAGATCTAGCTGGTCTGTCATAATATAATAGAGACAGTAGATCTAGCTGGTCTGGTCTGTCATAATATAATAGAGACAGTAGATAGCTGGTCTGTCATAATATAATAGAGACAGACAGTAGATATAATAGCTGGTCTGTCATAATATAATAGAGACAGTAGATCTAGATCTGGTCTGTCATAATATAATAGAGACAGTAGATCTAGCTGGTCTGTCATAATAGAGACATAGAGACAGTAGATCTAGCTGGTCATGTCAATATAATAGAGACAGTAGATCTAGCTGGTCTGGTCTGTCATAATATAATAGAGACAGTAGATCTAGCTGGTCTGTCATAATATAATAGAGACAGTAGATCTAGCTGGTCTGTCATAATATAATAGAGACAGTAGATCTAGCTGGTCTGTCATAATATAATAGAGACAGTAGATCTAGCTGGTCTGTCATAATATAATAGAGACAGTAGATCTAGCTGGTCTGTCATAATATAATAGAGACAGTAGATCTAGCTGGTCTGTCATAATATAATAGAGACAGTAGATCTAGCTGGTCTGTCATAATATAATAGAGACAGTAGATCTAGCTGGTCTGTCATAATATAATAGAGACAGTAGATCTAGCTGGTCTGTCATAATATAATAGAGACAGTAGATCTAGCTGGTCTGTCATAATATAATAGAGACAGTAGATCTAGCTGGTCTGTCATAATAATAGAGACAGTAGATCTCTGTCATAATATAATAGAGACAGTAGATCTAGCTGGTCTGTCATAATATAATAGAGAGAGATCAGTAGATCTGGTCTGGTCTGTAATATAATAGAGACAGTAGATCTAGCTGGTCTGTCATAATATAATAGAGACAGTAGATCTAGCTGGTCTGTCATAATATAATAGAGACAGTAGATCTAGCTGGTCTGTCATAATATAATAGAGACAGTAGATCTAGCTGGTCTGTCATAATATAATAGAGACAGTAGATCTAGCTGGTCTGTATAATATAATAGAGACAGTAGATCTAGCTGGTCTGTCATAATATAATAGAGACAGTAGATCTAGCTGGTCTGTCATAATATAATAGAGACAGTAGATCTACATGGTCGGTAGATCTAGCTCGTCTGTCATAATACAATAGCGACAGTTGATCTAGCTGGTCTGTCATAATACAATAGAGACAGTAGATCTACCTGGTCTGTCATAATATAATAGAGACAGTAGATCTAGCTCTGTCATAATATAATAGAGACAGTCTGTCATAGAGATATAATAGAGACAGTAGATCTAGCTGGTCTGTCATAATATAGATCTAGAGACAGTAGATCTAGCTGGTCTGTCATAATATAATAGAGACATAGATAGCTGGTCTGTCATAATATAATAGAGACAGCTGGTCTGTAGATCTAGCTGGTCTGTCATAATATAATAGAGACAGTAGATCTAGCTGGTCTGTCATAATATAATAGAGACAGTAGATCTAGCTGGTCTGTCATAATATAATAGAGACAGTAGATCTAGCTGGTCTGTCATAATATAATAGAGACATTAGATCTAGCTGGCCTGTCAATATAATAGAGACAGTAGATCTAGCTGGTCTGTCATAATAGAATAGAGACAGTAGATCTAGCTGGTCTGTCATAATAGATCTAGATCTGGTCTGTCATAATATAATAGAGACAGTAGATCTAGCTGGTCTGTCATAATATAATAGAGACAGTAGATCTAGCTGGTCTGTCATAATATAATAGAGACAGTAGATCTAGCTGGTCTGTCATAATATAATAGAGACAGTAGATCTAGCTGGTCTGTCATAATATAATAGAGAGTAGATCTAGCTGGTCTGTCATAATATAATAGAGACAGTAGATCTAGCTGGTCTGTCATAATATAATAGAGACAGTAGATCTAGCTGGTCTGTCATAATAGATAGCTGGTCTAGTCATAATATAATAGAGACAGTAGATCTAGACTGGTCTGTCATAATATAATAGAGACAGTAGATCTAGCTGGTCTGTCATAATATAATAGAGACAGTAGCTGGTCTGTCATAATATAATAGAGACAGTAGATCTAGCTGGTCTGTCATAATATAATAGAGACAGACAGATCTAGCTGGTCTGTCATAATATAATAGAGACAGTAGATCTAGCTGGTCTGTAGAGACAGTAGATCTAGCTGGTCTGTCATAATATAATAGAGACAGTAGATCTAGCTGGTCTGTCATAATATAATAGAGACAGTAGATCTAGCTGGTCTGTCATAATATAATAGAGACAGTAGATCTAGACTGGTCTGTCATAATATAATAGAGACAGTAGATCTAGCTGGTCTGTCATAATATAATAGAGACAGTAGATCTAGCTGGTCTGTCATAATTAATAGAGACAGTAGATCTAGCTGGTCTGTCATAATATAATAGAGACAGTAGATCTAGCTGGTCTGTCATAATATAATAGAGACAGTAGATCTAGCTGGTCTGTCATAATATATAATAGAGACAGTAGATCTAGCTGGTCTGTCATAATATAATAGAGACAGTAGATCTAGCTGGTCTGTCATAATATAATAGAGACAGTAGATCTAGCTGGTCTGTCATAATATAATAGAGACAGTAGATCTAGCTGGTCTGTCATAATATAATAGAGACAGTAGATCTAGCTGGTCTGTCATAATATAATAGAGACAGTAGATCTAGCTGGTCTGTCATAATATAATAGAGACAGTAGATCTAGCTGGTCTGTCATAATATAATAGAGACAGTAGATCTAGCTGGTCTGTCATAATATAATAGAGACAGTAGATCTAGCTGGTCTGTCATAATATAATAGAGACAGTAGATCTAGCTGGTCTGTCATAATATAATAGAGACAGTAGATCTACCTGGTCTGTCATAATATAATAGAGACAGTAGATCTAGCTGGTCTGTCATAATATAATAGAGACAGTAGATCTAGCTGGTCTGTCATAATATAATAGTAGATCTAGTAGACATCTAGCTGGTCTGTCATAATATAATAGAGACAGTAGATCTAGCTGGTCTGTCATAATATAATAGAGACAGTAGATCTAGCTGGTCTGTCATAATATAATAGAGACAGTAGATCTAGCTGGTCTGTCATAATATAATAGAGACAGTAGATCTAGCTGGTCTGTCATAATATAATAGAGACAGTAGATCTAGCTGGTCTGTCTAGAGACAGTAGGTCTGTCATATAATAGAGACAGTAGATCTAGCTGGTCTGTCATAATATAATAGAGACAGTAGATCTAGCTGGTCTGTCATAATATAATAGAGACATAGATCTAGCTGGTCTGTCATAATAGAGACAGTAGATCTAGCTGGTCTGTCATAATATAATAGAGACAGTAGATCTAGCTGGTCTGTCATAATATAATAGAGACAGTAGATCTAGCTGGTCTGTCATAATATAATAGAGACAGTAGATCTAGCTGGTCTGTCATAATATAATAGAGACAGTAGATCTAGCTGGTCTGTCATAATATAATAGAGACAGTAGATCTAGCTGGTCTGTCATAATATAATAGAGACAGTAGATCTAGCTGGTCTGTCATAATATAATAGAGACAGTAGCTCATATGTCATAATATAATAGAGACAGTAGATCTAGCTGGTCTGTCATAATATAATAGAGACAGTAGATCTAGCTGGTCTGTCATAATATAATAGAGACAGTAGATCTAGCTGGTCTGTCATAATATAATAGAGACAGTAGATCTAGCTGGTCTGTCATAATATAATAGAGACAGTAGATCTAGCTGGTCTGTCATAATATAATAGAGACAGTAGATCTAGCTGGTCTGTCATAATATAATAGAGACAGTAGATCTAGCTGGTCTGTCATAATATAATAGAGACAGTAGATCTAGCTGGTCTGTCATAATATAATAGAGACAGTAGATCTAGCTGGTCTGTCATAATATAATAGAGACAGTAGATCTAGCTGGTCTGTCATAATATAATAGAGACAGTAGATCTAGCTGGTCTGTCATATAATATATAATAGAGACAGTAGATCTAGCTGGTCTGTCATAATATATAATAGAGACAGTAGATCTAGCTGGTCTGTCATAATATAATAGAGACAGTAGATCTAGCTGGTCTGTCATAATATAATAGAGACAGTAGATCTAGCTGGTCTGTCATAATATAATAGAGACAGTAGATCTAGCTGGTCTGTCATAATATAATAGAGACAGTAGATAGCTGGTCTGTCATAATATAATAGAGACAGTAGATCTCTGGTCTGTCATAATACAATAGAGACAGATCTAGCTGGTCTGTCATAATATAATAGAGACAGTAGATCTAGCTGGTCTGTCATAATATAATAGAGACAGTAGATCTAGCTGGTCTGTCATAATATAATAGAGACAGTAGATCTAGCTGGTCTGTCATAATATAATAGAGACAGATCTAGATCTAATCTGGTCTGTCATAATATAATAGAGACAGTAGATCTAGCTGGTCTGTCATAATATAATAGAGACAGTAGATCTAGCTGGTCTGTCATAATGTCATAATAGAGACAGTAGATCTAGCTGGTCTGTCATAATATAATAGAGACAGTAGATCTAGCTGGTCTGTCATAATATAATAGAGACAGTAGATCTAGCTGGTCTGTCATATATAATAGAGACAGTAGATCTAGCTGGTCTGTCATAATATAATAGAGACAGTAGATCTAGCTGGTCTGTCATAATATAATAGAGACAGTAGATCTAGCTGGTCTGTCATAATATAATAGAGACAGTAGATCTAGCTGGTCTGTCATAATATAATAGAGACAGTAGATCTAGCTGGTCTGTCATAATAGAGAATAGAGACAGTAGATCTAGCTGGTCTGTCATAATATAATAGAGACAGTAGAGCTGGTCTATAATAGAGACTGGTCTGTCATAATATAATAGAGACAGTAGATCTAGCTGGTCTGTCATAATATAATAGAGACAGTAGATCTAGCTGGTCTGTCATAATATAATAGAGACAGTAGATCTAGCTGGTCTGTCATAATATAATAGAGACAGTAGATCTAGCTGGTCTAGATAGAGACAGTAGCTGGTCTGTCATAATATAATAGAGACAGTAGATCTAGCTGGTCTGTCATAATATAATAGAGACAGTAGATCTAGCTGGTCTGTCATAATATAATAGAGACAGTAGATCTAATAGAGACAGTAGGTCTAGCTGGTCTGTCATAATATAATAGAGACAGTAGATCTAGCTGGTCTGTCATAATATAAGCTAGTCTGACAGTAGATCTAGCTGGTCTGTCATAATATAATAGAGACAGTAGATCTAGCTGGTCTGTCATAATATAATAGAGACAGTAGATCTAGCTGGTCTGTCTGTAGAGACAGTAGATAATAATATAATAGAGACAGTAGATCTAGCTGGTCTGTCATAATATAATAGAGACAGTAGATCTAGCTGGTCTGTCATAATATAATAGAGACAGTAGATCTCTGGTCTGTCATAATATAATAGAGACAGTAGTCTGGTCATAATATAATAGAGACAGTAGATCTAGCTGGTCTGTCATAATATAATAGAGACAGTAGATCTAGCTGGTCTGTCATAATAATACAGTAGATCTAGAGACAGTAGATAGCTGGTCTGTCATAATATAATAGAGACAGTAGATCTAGCTGGTCTGTCATAATAATAGAGACAGTAGATCTAGTCTGTCTGGTCTGTCATAATATAATAGAGACAGTAGATCTAGCTGGTCTGTCATAATATAATAGAGACAGTAGATCTAGCTGGTCTGTCATAATAGCTGGTCTGTCATTTGTATTATAAGAGACAGTAGATCTACCTGGTCTGTCATAGATCTAGCTGGTCTGTCATAATATAATAGAGACAGTAGATCTAGCTGGTCTGTCATAATATAATAGAGACAGTAGATCTAGCTGGTCTGTCATAATATAATAGAGACAGTAGATCTAGCTGGTCTGTCATAATATAATAGAGACAGTAGATCTAGCTGGTCTGTCATAATATAATAGAGACAGTAGATCTAGCTGTCTGTCTGTCATAATATAATAGAGACATAGATCTAGCTGGTCTGTCATAATAATAGAGACAGTAGATCTAGCTGGTCTGTCATAATATAATAGAGACAGTAGATCTAGCTGGTCTGTCATAATATAATAGAGACAGTAGATCTAGCTGGTCTGTCATAATATAATAGAGACAGTAGATCTAGCTGGTCTGTCATAATATAATAGAGACAGTAGATCTAGCTGGTCTGTCATAATAGATAGCTAGAGACAGTAGATCTAGCTGGTCTGTCATAATATAATAGAGACAGTAGATCTAGCTGGTCTGTCATAATATAATAGAGACAGTAGATCTAGCTGGTCTGTCATAATATAATAGAGACATAGATCTAGCTGGTCTGTCATAATATAATAGAGACAGTAGATCTACCTGGTCTGTCTGTCATAATATAATAGAGACAGTAGATCTAGCTGGTCTGTCATAATATAATAGAGACAGTAGATCTAGCTGGTCTGTCATAATATAATAGAGACAGTAGATCTAGCTGGTCTGTCATAATATAATAGAGACAGTAGATCTAGGTCTGTCATAATATAATAGAGACAGTAGATCTAGCTGGTCTGTCATAATATAATAGAGACAGTAGATCTAGCTGGTCTGTCATAATATAATAGAGACAGTAGATCTAGCTGGTCTGTCATAATATAATAGAGACAGTAGATCTAGCTGGTCTGTCATAATATAATAGAGACAGTAGATCTAGCTGGTCTGTCATAATATAATAGAGACAGTAGATCTAGCTGGTCTGTCATAATATAATAGAGACAGTAGATCTAGCTGGTCTGTCATAATATAATAGAGACAGTAGATCTATCTGGTCTGTCTAGATCTAACTGGTCTGTCATAATATAATAGAGACAGTAGATCTAGCTGGTCTGTCATAATATAATAGAGACAGTAGATCTAGCTGGTCTGTCATAATATAATAGAGACAGTAGATCTAGCTGCTGGTCTGTCATAATATAATAGAGACAGTAGCTGGTCTGTCATAATATAATAGAGACAGATCTAGCTGGTCTGTCATAATATAATAGAGACAGTAGATCTAGCTGGTCTGTCATAATATAATAGAGACAGTAGATCTAGCTGGTCTGTCATAATATAATAGAGACAGTAGATCTAGCTGGTCTGTCATAATATAATAGAGACAGTAGATCTAGCTGGTCTGTCATAATATAATAGAGACAGTAGATCTAGCTGGTCTGTCATAATATAATAGAGACAGTAGATCTAGCTGGTCTGTCATAATATAATAGAGACAGTAGATCTAGCTGGTCTGTCTAGAGACAGTAGATCTCTGTCATAATATAATAGAGACAGTAGATCTAGCTGGTCTGTCATAATATAATAGAGACAGTAGATCTAGCTGGTCTGTCATATAGAGACAGTAGATCTAGCTGGTCTGTCATAATATAATAGAGACAGTAGATCTAGCTGGTCTGTCATAATATAATAGAGACAGTAGATCTAGCTGGTCTGATCTAGCTGGTCTGTCATGTCATATAATAGAGACAGTAGATCTAGCTGGTCTGTCATAATATAATAGAGACAGTAGATCTAGTATAGAGACATCTAGCTGGTCTGTCATAATATAATAGAGACAGTAGATCTAGCTGGTCTGTCATAATATAATAGAGACAGTAGATCTAGCTGGTCTGTCATAATATAATAGAGACAGATCTAGATCTAGCTGGTCTGTCATAATCATAATAGATCTAGCTGGTCTAGAGACAGTAGATCTAGCTGGTCTGTCATAATATAATAGAGACAGTAGATCTAGCTGGTCTGTCATAGCTGGTCTGTCATAATAGAGATAGAGACAGTAGATCTAGCTGGTCTGTCATAATATAATAGAGACAGTAGATCTAGCTGGTCTGTATAATAGAGACAGTAGATCTAGCTGGTCTGTCATAATATAATAGAGACAGTAGATCTAGCTGGTCTGTCATAATATAATAGAGACAGTAGATCTAGCTGGTCTGTCATAATATAATAGAGACAGTAGATCTAGCTGGTCTGTCATAATATAATAGAGACAGTAGATCTAGCTGGTCTGTCATAATATAATAGAGACAGTAGATCTAGCTGGTCTGTCATAATAGAGATCTAATAGAGACAGTAGATCTAGCTGGTCTGTCATAATATAAGAGACAGTAGATCTAGCTGGTCTGTCATAATATAATAGAGACAGTAGATCTAGCTGGTCTGTCATAATATAATAGAGACAGTAGATCTAGCTGGTCTGTCATAATATAATAGAGACAGTAGATCTAGCTGGTCTGTCATAATATAATAGAGACAGTAGATCTAGCTGGTCTGTCATAATATAATAGAGACAGTAGATCTAGCTGGTCTGTCATATATAATAGAGACAGTAGATCTAGCTGGTCTGTCATAATATAATAGAGACAGTAGATCTAGCTGGTCTGTCATAATATAATAGAGACAGTAGATCTAGCTGGTCTGTCATAATATAATAGAGACAGTAGATCTAGCTGGTCTGTCATAATATAATAGAGACAGTAGATCTAGCTGGTCTGTCATAATATAATAGAGACAGTAGATCTAGCTGGTCTGTCATAATATAATATAATAGAGACAGTAGATCTAGCTGGTCTGTCATAATATAATAGAGACAGTAGATCTAGCTGGTCTGTCATAATATAATAGAGCCATTAGATCTAGCTCGTCTGTCATAATATAATAGAGACAGTAGATCTAGCTGTTCTGTCATAATATATTAGAGACAGTAGATCTACCCAATAGAGACAGTAGATCTAGCTGGTCTGTCATAGAGACTAGATCTAGCTGGTCTGTCATAATATAATAGAGACAGTAGATCTAGCTGGTCTGTCATATAATAGAGACAGTAGATCTAGCTGGTCTGTCATAATATAATAGAGACAGTAGATCTAGTAGATCTAGCTGGTCTGTCATAATATAATAGAGACAGTAGATCTAGCTGGTCTGTAATAGAGACATAGATCTATAATAGAGACAGTAGATCTAGCTGGTCTGTCATAATATAATAGAGACAGTAGATCTAGCTGGTCTGTCATAATATAATATAGATCTAGCTGGTCTGTCATAATATAATAGAGACAGTAGATCTAGCTGGTCTGTCATAATATAATAGAGACAGTAGATCTAGCTGGTCTGTCATAATATAATAGAGACAGTAGATCTAGCTGGTCTGTCATAATATAATAGAGACAGTAGATCTAGCTGGTCTGTCATAATATAATAGAGACAGTAGATCTAGCTGGTCTGTCATAATATACTAGAGACAGTAGATCTAGCTGGTCTGTCATAATGCAATAGAGACAGTAGATCTAGCTGGTCTGTCATAATATAATAGAGACAGTAGATCTAGCTGGTCTGTCATAATACAATAGAGACAGTAGATCTAGCTGGTCTGTCATTTTATAATAGAGACAGTAGATCTAGCTGGTCTGTCATAATATAATAGAGACAGTAGATCTAGCTGGTCTGTCATAATATAATAGAGACAGTAGATCTAGCTGGTCTGTCATAATATAATAGAGACAGTAGATCTAGCTGGTCTGTCATAATATAATAGAGACAGTAGATCTAGCTGGTCTGTCATAATATAATAGAGACAGTAGATCTAGCTGGTCTGTCATAATATAATAGAGACAGTAGATCTAGCTGGTCTGTCATAATATAATTGAGACAGTAGATCTAGCTGGTCTGTCATAATAATAACAGAGACAGTAGATCTAGCTGGTCTGTCATAATATAATAGAGACAGTAGATCTAGCTGGTCTGTCATAATATAATAGAGACAGTAGATCTAGCTGGTCTGTCATAATATAATAGAGACAGTAGATCTAGCTGGTCTGTCATAATTAATAGAGACAGTAGATCTAGCTGGTCTGTCATAATATAATAGAGACAGTAGATCTAGCTGGTCTGTCATAATATAATAGAGACAGTAGATCTAGCTGGTCTGTCATAATATAATAGAGACAGTAGATCTAGCTGGTCTGTCATAATATAATAGAGACAGTAGATCTAGCTGGTCTGTCATAATATAATAGAGACAGTAGATCTAGCTGGTCTGTCATAATATAATAGAGACAGTAGATCTAGCTGGTCTGTCATAATATAATAGAGACAGTAGATCTAGCTGGTCTGTCATAATATAATAGAGACAGTAGATCTAGCTGGTCTGTCATAATATAATAGAGACAGTAGATCTAGCTGGTCTGTCATAATATAATAGAGACAGTAGATCTAGCTGGTCTGTCATAATATAATAGAGACAGTAGATCTAGCTGGTATGTCATAATATAATAGAGACAGAGAGCTGGTCTGTCATATAATAGAGACAGTAGATCTAGCTGGTCTGTCATAATATAATATAGAGACAGTAGATCTAGCTGGTCTGTCATAATATAATAGAGACAGTAGATCTAGCTGGTCTGTCATAATATAATAGAGACATAGAGACAGTAGATCTACCTGGTCTGTCATAATATAATAGAGACAGTAGATCTAGCTGGTCTGTCATAATATAATAGAGACAGTAGATCTAGCTGGTCTGTCATAATATAATAGAGACTAGCTGGTCTGTCATAATATAATAGAGACAGTAGATCTAGCTGGTCTGTCATAATATAATAGAGACATCTAGCTGGTCTGTCATAAATATAATAGAGACAGTAGATCTAGCTGGTCTGTCATAATATAATAGAGACAGTCAGATCTAGCTGGTCTGTCATAATATAATAGAGACAGTAGATCTAGCTGGTCTGTCATAATATAATAGAGACAGTAGATCTAGCTGGTCTGTCATAATACAATAGAGACAGTATATCTACCTGGTATGTCATAATATAATAGAGACAGTAGATCGAGCTGGTCTGTCATAATATAATAGAGACAGTAGATCTGCTGGTCTGTCATAATATAATAGAGACAGTAGATCTAGCTGGTCTGTCATAATATAATAGAGACAGTAGATCTAGCTGGTCTGTCATAATATAATAGAGACAGTAGATCTAGCTGGTCTGTCATAATATAATAGAGACAGTAGATCTAGCTGGTCTGTCATAATATAATAGAGACAGTAGATCTACCTGGTCTGTCATAATATAATAGAGACAGTAGATCTAGCTGGTCTGTCATAATATAATAGAGACAGAGACAGTAGATCTAGCTGGTCTGTCATAATATAATAGAGACAGTAGATCTAGCTGGTCTGTCATAATATAATAGAGACAGTAGATCTAGCTGGTCTGTCATAATATAATAGAGACAGTAGATCTAGCTGGTCTGTCATAATATAATAGAGACAGTAGATCTAGCTGGTCTGTCATAATACAATAGAGACAGATCTAGCTGGTCTGTCATAATATAATAGAGACAGTAGATCTAGCTGGTCTGTCATAATATAATAGAGACAGTAGATCTAGCTGGTCTGTCATAATATAATAGAGACAGTAGATCTAGCTGGTCTGTCATAATATAATAGAGACAGTAGATCTAGCTGGTCTGTCATAATATAATAGAGACAGTAGATCTAGCTGGTCTGTCTATATAATAGAGACAGTAGATCTCTGGTCAGTAGATCTAGCTGGTCTGTCATAATATAATAGAGACAGTAGATCTAGCTGGTCTGTCATAATATAATAGAGACAGTAGATCTACCTGGTCTGTCATTTTATAATAGAGACAGTAGATCTAGCTGGTCTGTCATAATATAATAGAGACAGTAGATCTAGCTGGTCTGTCATAATATAATAGAGACAGTAGATCTAGCTGGTCTGTCTAGTCATAGATATAATAGAGACAGTAGATCTAGCTGGTCTGTCATAATATAATAGAGACAGTAGATCTAGCTGGTCTGTCATAATATAATAGAGACAGTAGATCTACCTGGTCTGTCATAATATAATAGAGACAGTAGATCTAGCTGGTCTGTCATAATATAATAGAGACAGTAGATCTAGCTGGTCTGTCATAATATAATAGAGACAGTAGATCTAGCTGGTCTGTCATAATATAATAGAGACAGTAGATCTAGCTGGTCTGTCATAATATAATAGAGACAGTAGATCTAGCTGGTCTGTCATAATATAATAGAGACAGTAGATCTAGCTGGTCTGTCATAATATAATAGAGACAGTAGATCTAGCTGGTCTGTCATAATATGTCATAATATAATAGAGACAGTAGATAGAGACTAGATCTACTGGTCTGTCATAATATATGATAGAGACAGTAGATCTAACTGGTCTGACTATAGAGACAGTAGAATAGAGACAGCAGATCTAGCTGGTCTGTCATAATAGAATAGAGACAGCAGATCTACCCAATTTACAGAGATGCACGAAAACCTTTGTGCTTGGTGTGTTTGCAACAAGTTTCGGTATTGAAGGAATATAATATTCGACGCCACTACGAGACTCATCACAGCGAAAAAATATGACGGCTTGCAAGGACAACTGAGAAGAGATAAGATTAACGAATTGCTGGCGGGTCTGAGGAAACAGCAGTCAACTTTCATCCAGAGCCGAGAAGTCAGTGAAGCAGCGGTAAAAGCCAGCTACCTAATTGCTAGCGAAATAGCATTAGCATCAAAGCCATATTCCGACGGTGACTTTGTTAAACGATGCATGATGAAGGCGGCTGAACTTGTATGTCCCGAGAAGCGACAAGCTTTTGCCAATATTAGCCTGACGAGGAATACTATAGCAGAGAGGATTTCTGGAACTATCGACAGATTTAGACAGTCAATTGAAACAGAGAGTAAAGTCATTTATTGCATTTTCCGTGGCAATTGACGAGAGCACTGACATCACAGACGTGGGCCCAACTGGCCTGTTACTGAAGAGTTTCTTGAGTTGGTGCCAATGATGGACACCACAACAGCCGAGGACATTTTCGGCTCTGTCGTTGCTGCATTGGACAGAGTTGGAGTGGACTGGTCCCGCGCTGTCAGCCTGGCTACAGACGGCGCGCCATCCATGGTCGGAAAGAAAGCAGGTGTCGCGACAAAGTTCAAAGACAAAGTACAAGCCCTTAATGGAGGAGATCGTTTCTGGACATTTCACTGTATTTTGCACCAGGAGGCATTGTGTTGCAAGTCGCTGAAAATGGACCACGTCATGGAGGTGGTTGTTCGCACTGTAAATTTCATCCGGTCCAGAGGTCTGAACCATCGTCAGTTTGACAAACTTCTCAGCGACAGCAACATTACCCACAGCCTGCCATACCACACTGAAGTGAGATGGTTAAGCCGAGGCGCTGTGCTGAGGCATTTCTTTGATCTACGAGAGGAAATCGGACAGTTCATGGAGAAAAAGGAAAACCGGTGTTGGAATTACAATCTCAGGAATGGCTACGGGACCTTGCATTCTTGGTTGATATTACTGAACACTTGAACAATCTGAACAAAATGTTGCAAGGCCGCAAAAAAGTTGTCACACAGTTTTCTGACAACATACATGCATTTAAGTTGAAGCTGACTTTGTGGGAGATGCAACTGGCAAATGGCAACCCTGCTCATTTCCCCTGTCTGAGAGATGTGTGTGTGACCAGACCTGATGCGGACATGAAACGGTACAAAGACAAAATTGCAGGACTACTGCGGGAGTTTGAGAAACGTTTTCAGGTATTTGGTGAACTTGAGACAGAATTTTCAGTTTTTGCTCACCTTTCACAGTTAAAGCTTCTGATCTGCCGGTCGAAATTCAGCTAGAGATAATTGATTTGCAGTGTGATGCAGATTTGAAGGGCAAATTTGTCTCTGTAGGTCTGGACAGATTTTATCAGTATCTACTACCAGGGTACCCCAAATTAACAGCCCTGGCTGCTAAAATTTTGTGCATGTTTGGGACAACCTACCTTTGTGAACAAATTTTCTCAGTGATGAATATCAATAAAACAAAAATGCGTTCAAGGCTCACAAACAAGCACTTAAATGACATTCTGAAAGTGACAGCTAGTCAGGACATGACACCTGGTGTTGATGCACTTGTACAGGCCAAAAGATGCCAAGTTTCAGGTACAAATACAAGTCCAGACTAGACTAACACCTTTAAAATGCTGCCTTAGATACTGTTTGCATTGAAAGAATACAGCTCTGTGAAGATGAATCCTTACTGTGGTGATTTAAAAAATGTGCACTTTAATGTTAGTCAGCAGCTTCAAAACAAAAGTTGTGTGATGGAATTCTACTGTTCATACAACTCCATAAATTTTCAGTATGTATTGTATGTGTATGTATGTTTCATGTATGAAGTTTACAGATTTACAGGACAGGCGAACACTTTCTTCATTACACATTTAAAATCACTCTCCTTAGTTTGTAAGGTGTACGCAGGGATTACATTTAGATTTTATATGCGTATGTGTAAGTGGTTTAAAAATTCCTTTCTTTAAAAGTCTCATTTAATCTTAAAGTGCATTACTATATTTTTCAGTACCAATTAAAGTTTTGTGCCTTTGTACAATCAGTGGGATCAGTTGCAATGCATATTTGTGAATGATAAAAGTAAATTGCACATTTGTCTAAGGAAATATGAGGTGTTTCATGAAATGTTTTGTAAAAGGATAGTTCATTAAATTTCAATATTTTCCTAATGTTCTTGTGCTTCTTTACACCAAAACAAAGGAAAGACATGATATTTTGGTTATTTATAGCAGAGTATGGTATAATTTTAATGGTCCGGCCCACTTGACATCTCCCTAGGCCGTATGTGGCCCACGATGCGAAATGAGTTTGACACCCCCTGATCTAGTCTATAGCACTAGTTACTGTATATAGGGTGAGTAATAACTAGCATACAGTATATACATAGAAAGTGGGTAAAACAATATGTAAACATTAAAGTGACTGGTGTTCAATGACTATGTTCACAGGACTGCGGTCTCTAAGGTGCAGGGTACCGTGTCTATGTGTGTCTCACCTGTGCTCTGTGCTGCCCTGACCAGCCCCTGTCTCAGCACCTCCCTGACCCAGGTCTTGACTTTCTCGCACCCTTCACCCCCCACCACAGAAACCACCAGGTTGGGGGAGGGTACCCCCCCAGTGGGCTGTCATCAGGGTGTATACCATCTGAGGGGTGGTGTCGCACGACAGGCGCAGGAACTGACCAATAGGAAGAGAGAAGAATGGACGAGGTGGAGGAGGAGGAGACAATGAGTATCGCAATACAGGGATGATTATCAAGAAGCTGTGGTGAATTGGTGCGGCTACATAAAGTAATTGCTAATTGGTTATTCTGCCTATGGTGTAGTTCACCAGTGGCAAAGAGATGTCGGTACAGGTGAGAACACTCCGTCTGACTGATCTGAGGGCTGGCAGCACTGCTAGAACATGGACTCCTCTACCATCGTTCCATAGAATGCCAGACAGGCGTTCTGCTGTGTAATGAATAAACACGACAGCCTCATACCTCACCTCTGCTATTTCAAAGCTCTCTCATTGTCGATATGAAAGACACTTCACGAGCAACTGACGGAGCAACAAGGCCCGATGTAAACGAGCAACTGACGGAGCAACAAGGCCCGACGTAAACAAGCAAGAGGTTGAAATGAAATACGTTCACATTGTTGTCATTTAGTGTCAACGAATGCTTGAGTGACATATTAGTTTCATAACGTATAGCATCTTATAACATCATGGAATTAGGTAAGTAAGTAAGCCTTGGACAATTAAGATTTGTCTGAGCCAGAATGGCCCACAGGGCAGGAGCCTCCTGTTTCTTTAGCATGAGGCAGCTTGATGTACAAGTACACACCCTGATGCTATTCTGTCGCAGAGCCTTATCCCCAATCCATCTACTTAATGCTAAATGCAGAGCAGGGGCATCAGGTTCCATTTATTAGAGTCTTTGGTATGATTTGACAAGGGATCGAACCCCCAATCTTCCAATTTTAAGACTAACATTCTAACCACAATGCCACTAAAATGGTAAATCATGAGACTTCCATAAATTCAATCACTCAGTAGGGTTATATGGTAACATACACTATATATACAAAAGTATGTGGACACCCCTTCGAATTACTGGATTGGGCTCTTTCAGCCACACCCGTTGCTGACAGGTGTATAGTCGTGGCCAATAGTTTTGAGAATGTCACAAATATACATTTTCACAAAGTTTGCTGCCTCAGTTTGATGATGTCAATTTGCAGCATATACTCCAGAATGTTATGAAGTGTGATCAGATGGATTGCAATTAATTGCAAAGTCCCTCTTCGCCATGCAAATGAACTGAATCCCCCAAGAACATTTCCACTGCATTTCAGCACTGCCACAATAGGACCAGCTGACATCATGTCAGTGATTCTATCACTAAGACAGGTATGAGTGTTGACGAGGACAAGGCTGGAGATCACTCTGTCATGCTTATTGAGTTCGAATAACAGACTGGAAGCTTCAAAAGGAGGGTGGTGCTTGGAATCATTGTTCTTCCTCTGTCAATCATGGTTAACTGCAAGGAAACACGTGCCGTCATCATTGCTTTGCACAAAAAGGGCTTCACAGGCAAGGATATTGCTGCCAGTAAGATTGCACCTAAATCAACAGTTTATTGGATCATCAAGAACTTCAAGGAGAGCAGTTCAATTGTTGTGAAGAAGGCTTCAGGGCACCCAAGAAAGTCCAGCAAGAGCCAGGAGCGTCTCCTAAAGTTGATTCAGCTGCGGGATCGGGGCACCACCAGTACAGAGCTTGCTCAGGACTGGCAGCAGGCAGGTGTGAGTGCATCTGCACGCACAGTGAGGCGAAGATTTTTGGAGGATGGCCTGGTGTCAAGAAAGGCACCAGGAAAAACATCAGGGACAGACTGATATTCTACAAGGTACAGGGATTGGACTGCTGAGGACTGAGGTAACGTCATTTTCTCTGATGAATCCCCTTTCCGATTGTTTGGGGCATCCAGAAAAAACTTGTCTGGAGAAGACAAGGTGAGCACTACCATCAGTCCTGTGTCGTGCCAACAGTAAAGCATCCTGAGACCATTCATGTGTGGGGTTGCTTCTCAGCCAAGGGAGTGGGCTCACTCACAATTTTGCCTAAAGAATGAATAAAGAATGGTACCAACACATCCTCCGAGAGCAACTTCTCCCAACCATCCAGGAACAGAAGAAGAAGAAGTTTGGTGAAGAACAATGCCTTTTCCAGCATGATGGAGCACTTTGCCATAAGGCAAAAGTGATAACTAAGTGGCTCTGTCATGTTTTGTCATTTATTATCACGTCTTGTCCCTGTGCTTCCCATTCTATTCGTTTCCCTCTGCTGGTCTTATTAGGTTCTTTCCCTCTTTCTATCCCTCTCTCTCCCCCTCCCTCTCTCACTCTCTCGCTCTCTCTTCTCTCTATCGTTCCGTTCCTGCTCCCAGCTGTTCCTATTCCCCTAATCATCATTTAGCCTTCCCACACCTGTTCCCGATCCTTTTCCCTGATTAGAGTCCCTATTTCTCTCCTTGTTTCCCGTTTCTGCCCTGTCGGTTCCTTGTCTAGAATTCACCGTGCTGTGTTTGTGTATCGCCCTGTCGTGTCGTGTTTTCCTCAGATGCTGCGTGGTGAGCAGGTGTCTGAGTCTGTTTGGTTCAAGTGCCTTCCCGAGGCAACCTGCTGTTCACCTGCTGTTCAAGATCGAGTCTCCAGTTTGTCCTCGTCATTTCGAGTGAAAGTTGTGTTTTTTGATTGTATTTACTTTACTGGATTAAAGACTCTGTTTTCGCCAAGTCGCTTTTGGGTCCTCTTTCACCTGCATGACAGAAGGAACCGACCAAGGAATGGACCCAGCGACTTCAGACGCTCGTTACACTGCCGTCGAGATCCAAGGAGCCATGCTCGGCAGACACGAGCAGGAATTGTCTGCTGCTCGCCATGCCGTGGAGAACCTGGCCGCTCAGGTTTCCGACCTCTCTGGACAGTTCCAGAGTCTTCGTCTCGTGCCACCTGTTACTTCCTGGCCTGCCGAGCCTCCAGAACCTAGGGTTAATAACCCACCTTGCTACTCCGGGCAGCCCACTGAGTGCCGCTCCTTTCTCACGCAGTGTGAGATTGTGTTCTCTCTCCAACCCAACACATACTCTAGAGAGAGAGCTCGGGTTGCTTACGTCATTTCACTCCTTACTGGCCGGGCTCGAGAATGGGGCACAGCTATCTGGGAGGCAAGGGCTGATTGCTCTAACAAGTACCAGAACTTTAAAGAGGAGATGATTCGGGTTTTTGACCGTTCAGTTTTTGGTAGGGAGGCTTCTAGGGCCCTGGCTTCCCTATGCCAAGGTGAACGGTCCATAACGGATTATTCTATTGAGTTTCGCACTCTTGCTGCCTCTAGTGAGTGGAACGAGCCGGCGCTGCTCGCTCGTTTTCTGGAGGGACTCCACGCAGTGGTTAAGGATGAGATTCTCTCCCGGGAGGTTCCTTCAGATGTGGACTCTTTGATTGCTCTCGCCATCCGCATAGAACGACGGGTAGATCTTCGTCACCGGGCTCGTGGAAGAGAGCTCGCATCAACGGTGTTTCCCTGCTCCGCATCGCAACCATCTCCCTCCTCTGGCTCAGAGACTGAGCCCATGCAGCTGGGAGGGATTCGCATCTCGACTAAGGAGAGGGAACGGAGGATCACCAACCGCCTGTGCCTCTATTGCGGAGTTGCTGGACATTTTGTTAATTCATGTCCAGTAAAAGCCAGAGCTCATCAGTAAGCGGAGGGCTACAGGTGAGCGCAACTACTCAAGTCTCTCCATCAAAATCCTGCACTACTTTGTCGGTCCATCTACGCTGGACCGGTTCGGGTGCTACATGTAGTGCCTTGATAGACTCTGGGGCTGAGGGTTGTTTCATGGACGAAGCATGGGTTCGGAAACATGACATTCCTTTCAGAGAGTTAGAGAAGCCTACGCCCATGTTCGCCTTAGATGGTAGTCATCTTCCCAGTATCAGATTTGAGACACTACCTTTAACCCTCACAGTATCTGGTAACCACAGTGAGACTATTTCTTTTTTGATTTTTCGTTCACCGTTTACACCTGTTGTTTTGGGTCATCCCTGGCTAGTATGTCATAATCCTTCTATTAATTGGTCTAGTAATTCTATCCTATCCTGGAACGTTTCTTGTCATGTGAAGTGTTTAATGTCTGCCATCCCTCCCGTTTCTTCTGTCCCTACTTCTCAGGAGGAACCTGGCGATTTGACAGGAGTGCCGGAGGAATATCATGATCTGCGCACGGTCTTCAGTCGGTCCCGAGCCAACTCCCTTCCTCCTCACCGGTCGTATGATTGTAGTATTGATCTCCTTCCGGGGACCACTCCTCCTCGGGGTAGACTATACTCTCTGTCGGCTCCCGAACGTAAGGCTCTCGAGGATTATTTGTCTGTGTCTCTTGACGCCGGTACCATAGTGCCTTCTTCCTCTCCGGCCGGGCGGGGTTCTTTTTGTTAAGAAGAAGGACGGTACTCTGCGCCCCTGCGTGGATTATCGAGGGCTGAATGACATAACGGTTAAGAATCGTTATCCGCTTCCCTTATGTCATCAGCCTTCGAGATTCTGCAGGGAGCCAGGTGCTTTACTAAGTTGGACCTTCGTAACGCTTACCATCTCGTGCGCATCAGAGAGGGGGACGAGTGGAAAACGGCGTTTAACACTCCGTTAGGGCATTTTGAGTACCGGGTTCTGCCGTTTGGTCTCGCCAATGCGCCAGCTGTTTTTCAGGCATTAGTTAATGATGTTCTGAGAGACATGCTGAACATCTTTGTTTTTGTCTATCTTGACGATATCCTGATTTTTCTCCGTCACTCGAGATTCATGTTCAGCACGTTCGACGTGTTCTACAGCGCCTTTTAGAGAATTGTCTCTACGTAAAGGCTGAGAAGTGCTCTTTTCATGTCTCCTCCGTTACTTTTCTCGGTTCCGTTATTTCCGCTGAAGGCATTCAGATGGATTCCGCTAAGGTCCAAGCTGTCAGTGATTGGCCCGTTCCAAGGTCACGTGTCGAGTTGCAGCGCTTTTTAGGTTTCGCTAATTTCTATCGGCGTTTTATTCGTAATTTCGGTCAAGTTGCTGCCCCTCTCACAGCTCTTACTTCTGTCAAGACGTGTTTTAAGTGGTCCGGTTCCGCCCAGGGAGCTTTTGATCTTCTAAAAGAACGTTTACGTCCGCTCCTATCCTCGTTACTCCTGACGTCACTAGACAATTCATTGTCGAGGTTGACGCTTCAGAGGTAGGCGTGGGAGCCATTCTATCCCAGCGCTTCCAGTCTGACGATAAGGTTCATCCTTGCGCTTATTTTTCTCATCGCCTGTCGCCATCTGAGCGCAACTATGATGTGGGTAACCGTGAACTGCTCGCCATCCGCTTAGCCCTAGGCGAATGGCGACAGTGGTTGGAGGGGCGACCGTTCCTTTTGTCGTTTGGACAGACCATAAGAACCTTGAGTACATCCGTTCTGCCAAACGACTTAATGCCCGTCAAGCTCGTTGGGCGTTGTTTTTCGCTCGTTTCGAGTTTGTGATTTCTTACCGTCCGGGTAGCAAGAACACCAAGCCTGATGCCTTATCCCGTCTGTTTAGTTCTTCTGTGGCTTCTACTGATCCCGAGGGGATTCTTCCTTATGGGCGTGTTGTCGGGTTAACAGTCTGGGGAATTGAAAGACAGGTTAAGCAAGCACTCACGCACACTGCGTCGCCGCGCGCTTGTCCTAGTAACCTCCTTTTCGTTCCTGTTTCCACTCGTCTGGCTGTTCTTCAGTGGGCTCACTCTGCCAAGTTAGCTGGTCATCCCGGTGTTCGAGGCACTCTTGCGTCTATTCGCCAGCGCTTTTGGTGGCCGACTCAGGAGCGTGACACGCGCCGTTTCGTGGCTGCTTGTTCGGACTGCGCGCAGACTAAGTCGGGTAACTCTCCTCCTGCCGGTCGTCTCAGACCGCTCCCCATTCCTTCTCGACCATGGTCTCACATCGCCCTAGACTTCATTACCGGTCTGCCTTTGTCTGCGGGGAAGACTGTGATTCTTACGGTTGTCGATAGGTTCTCTAAGGCGGCACATTTCATTCCCCTCGCTAAACTTCCTTCCGCTAAGGAGACGGCACAAATCATTATCGAGAATGTATTCAGAATTCATGGCCTCCCGTTAGACGCCGTTTCAGACAGAGGCCCGCAATTCACGTCACAGTTTTGGAGGGAGTTCTGTCGTTTGATTGGTGCGTCCGTCAGTCTCTCTTCCGGGTTTCATCCCCAGTCTAACGGTCAAGCAGAGAGGGCCAATCAGACGATTGGTCGCATACTACGCAGCCTTTCTTTCAGAAACCCTGCGTCTTGGGCAGAACAGCTCCCTGGGCAGAATACGCTCACAATTCGCTTCCTTCGTCTGCTACCGGGTTATCTCCGTTTCAGAGTAGTCTGGGTTACCAGCCTCCTCTGTTCTCATCCCAGCTTGCCGAGTCCAGCGTTCCCTCCGCTCAAGCGTTTGTCCAACGTTGTGAGCGCACCTGGAGGAGGGTGAGGTCTGCACTTTGCCGTTACAGGGCACAGACTGTGAGAGCCGCCAATAAACGCAGGATTAAGAGTCCAAGGTATTGTTGCGGCCAGAGAGTGTGGCTTTCCACTCGCAACCTTCCTCTTACGACAGCTTCTCGTAAGTTGACTCCGCGGTTCATTGGTCCGTTCCGTGTCTCCCAGGTCGTCAATCCTGTCGCTGTGCGACTGCTTCTTCCGCGACATCTTCGTCGCGTCCATCCTGTCTTCCATGTCTCCTGTGTCAAGCCCTTTCTTCGCACTCCCGTTCGTCTTCCCTCCCCCCCTCCCGTCCTTGTCGAGAGCGCACCTATTTACAAGGTACATAAGATCATGGACATGCGTTCTCGGGGACGGGGTCACCAATACTTAGTGGATTGGGAGGGTTACGGTCCTGAGGAGAGGAGTTGGGTTCCGTCTCGGGACGTGCTGGACCGTTCACTCATTGATGATTTCCTCCGTTGCCGCCAGGATTCCTCCTCGAGTGCGCCAGGAGGCGCTCGGTGAGTGGGGGGGTACTGTCATGTTTTGTCATTTATTATCACGTCTTGTCCCTGTGCTTCCCATTCTATTCGTTTCCCTCTGCTGGTCTTATTAGGTTCTTTCCCTCTTTCTATCCCTCTCTCTCCCCCTCCCTCTCTCACTCTCTCGCTCTCTCTTCTCTCTATCGTTCCGTTCCTGCTCCCAGCTGTTCCTATTCCCCTAATCATCATTTAGTCTTCCCACACCTGTTCCCGATCCTTTTCCCTGATTAGAGTCCCTATTTCTCTCCTTGTTTCCCGTTTCTGCCCTGTCGGTTCCTTGTCTAGAATTCACCGTGCTGTGTTTGTGTATCGCCCTGTCGTGTCGTGTTTTCCTCAGATGCTGCGTGGTGAGCAGGTGTCTGAGTCTGTTTGGTTCAAGTGCCTTCCCGAGGCAACCTGCTGTTCACCTGCTGTTCAAGATCGAGTCTCCAGTTTGTCCTCGTCATTTCGAGTGAAAGTTGTGTTTTTTTGATTGTATTTACTTTACTGGATTAAAGACTCTGTTTTCGCCAAGTCGCTTTTGGGTCCTCTTTCACCTGCATGACAGGCTCTGGGAACAAAACATAGATATTTTGGGTCCATGGCCAGGAAACTCCCCAGACCTTAACCCCATTGAGAACTTGTGGTCAATCCTCAAGAGGTGGGTGGACAAACAAAACAAAATCTCCAAAAACTGGCAATAGAATGGCCTTACTGAAGAGCTCAGTTACTTTCAACGAGGGACCGTCATAGGATGCCACCTTTACAACAAGTCAGTTTGTCAAATTTCTGCCCTGCTGGAGCTGCCCTAGTCAACTGTAAGCGCTGATATTGGGGGGTGGAAACGTCTAGGAGCAGCAACGGCTCAGCCGTGAAGTGGTAGGTCACACAAGCTCACAGAACGGGACCACCGAGTGCTGAAGCACATAAAAATAGTCTGTCCTCGGTTGCATCACTCACTACCGAGTTCCAAATTGCCTCTGGAAGGAACGTCAGCACAAGAACTGTTCGTTGGGAGCTTAATGAAATGGGTTTCCATGGCCGAGCAGCCGCAGACAAGCCTATGATCTCTATGCACAATGCCAAGCGTCGGCTGGAGTGGTGTAAAGCTCGCCGCCATTGGACTCTGGAGGGGTGGAAACGTGTTCTCTGGAGTGATGAATCACGCTTCAACATCTGGAAGTCTGACGGACGAATCTGGTTTTGGCGAATGCCAGGAGAACGCTACCTGCCCCAATGCATTATGCCAACTGTAAAGGTAGGGGGGGGGATAATGGTCTGGGTGTCATGCAGGTGAAAGAGGACCCAAAAGCGACTTGGCGAAAACAGAGTCTTTAATCCAGTAAAGTTAATACAAACAAAAAACACAACTTTCACTCGAAATGACGAGGACAAACTGGAGACTCGATCTTGAACAGCAGGTGAACAGCAGGTTGCCTCGGGAAGGCACTTGAACCAGACAGACTCAGACACCTGCTCACCACGCAGCATCTGAGGAAAACACGACACGACAGGGCGATACACAAACACAGCACGGTGAATTCTAGACAAGGAACCGACAGGACAGGAACGGAACACAAAGGAAGAAATAGGGACTCTAATCAGGGGAAAGGATCGGGAACAGGTGTGGGAAGACTAAATGATTGATTAGGGGAATAGGAACAGCTGGGAGCAGGAACGGAACGATAGAGAGAAGAGAGAGCGAGAGAGTGAGAGAGGGAGGGGGAGAGAGAGGGATAGGAAGAGGGAAAGAACCTAATAAGACCAGCAGAGGGAAACGAATAGAATGGGAAGCACAGGGACAAGACAAGATAATAAATGACAAAACATGACAGTACCCCCACTCACCGAGCGCCTCCTGGCGCACTCGAGGAGGAATCCTGGCGGCAACGGAGGAAATCATCAATGAGTGAACGGTCCAGCACGTCCCGAGACGGAACCCAACTCCTCTCCTCAGGACCGTAACCCTCCCAATCCACTAAGTATTGGTGACCCCGTCCCCGAGAACGCATGTCCATGATCTTATGTACCTTGTAAATAGGTGCGCTCTCGACAAGGACGGGAGGGGGAGGGAAGACGAACGGGGGTGCGAAGAAAGGGCTTGACACAGGAGACATGGAAGACAGGATGGACGCGACGAAGATGTCGCGGAAGAAGCAGTCGCACAGCGACAGGATTGACGACCTGGGAGACACGGAACGGACCAATGAACCGCGGAGTCAACTTACGAGAAGCTGTCGTAAGAGGAAGGTTGCGAGTGGAAAGCCACACTCTCTGGCCGCAACAATACCTTGGACTCTTAATCCTGCGTTTATTGGCGGCTCTCACAGTCTGTGCCCTGTAACGGCAAAGTGCAGACCTCACCCTCCTCCAGGTGCGCTCACAACGTTGGACAAACGCTTGAGCGGAGGGAACGCTGGACTCGGCAAGCTGGGATGAGAACAGAGGAGGCTGGTAACCCAGACTACTCTGAAACGGAGATAACCCGGTAGCAGACGAAGGAAGCGGGTGTGAGCGTATTCTGCCCAGGGGAGCTGTTCTGCCCAAGACGCAGGGTTTCTGAAAGAAAGGCTGCGTAGTATGCGACCAATCGTCTGATTGGCCCTCTCTGCTTGACCGTTAGACTGGGGATGAAACCCGGAAGAGAGACTGACGGACGCACCAATCAAACGACAGAACTCCCTCCAAAACTGTGACGTGAATTGCGGGCCTCTGTCTGAAACGGCGTCTAACGGGAGGCCATGAATTCTGAATACATTCTCGATAATGATTTGTGCCGTCTCCTTAGCGGAAGGAAGTTTAGCGAGGGGAATGAAATGTGCCGCCTTAGAGAACCTATCGACAACCGTAAGAATCACAGTCTTCCCCGCAGACAAAGGCAGACCGGTAATGAAGTCTAGGGCGATGTGAGACCATGGTCGAGAAGGAATGGGGAGCGGTCTGAGACGACCGGCAGGAGGAGAGTTACCCGACTTAGTCTGCGCGCAGTCCGAACAAGCAGCCACGAAACGGCGCGTGTCACGCTCCTGAGTCGGCCACCAAAAGCGCTGGCGAATAGACGCAAGAGTGCCTCGAACACCGGGATGACCAGCTAACTTGGCAGAGTGAGCCCACTGAAGAACAGCCAGACGAGTGGAAACAGGAACGAAAAGGAGGTTACTAGGACAAGCGCGCGGCGACGCAGTGTGCGTGAGTGCTTGCTTAACCTGTCTTTCAATTCCCCAGACTGTTAACCCGACAACACGCCCATAAGGAAGAATCCCCTCGGGATCAGTAGAAGCCACAGAAGAACTAAACAGACGGGATAAGGCATCAGGCTTGGTGTTCTTGCTACCCGGACGGTAAGAAATCACAAACTCGAAACGAGCGAAAAACAACGCCCAACGAGCTTGACGGGCATTAAGTCGTTTGGCAGAACGGATGTACTCAAGGTTCTTATGGTCTGTCCAAACGACAAAAGGAACGGTCGCCCCCTCCAACCACTGTCGCCATTCGCCTAGGGCTAAGCGGATGGCGAGCAGTTCACGGTTACCCACATCATAGTTGCGCTCAGATGGCGACAGGCGATGAGAAAAATAAGCGCAAGGATGAACCTTATCGTCAGACTGGAAGCGCTGGGATAGAATGGCTCCCACGCCTACCTCTGAAGCGTCAACCTCGACAATGAATTGTCTAGTGACGTCAGGAGTAACGAGGATAGGAGCGGACGTAAAACGTTCTTTTAGAAGATCAAAAGCTCCCTGGGCGGAACCGGACCACTTAAAACACGTCTTGACAGAAGTAAGAGCTGTGAGAGGGGCAGCAACTTGACCGAAATTACGAATGAAACGCCGATAGAAATTAGCGAAACCTAAAAAGCGCTGCAACTCGACACGTGACCTTGGAACGGGCCAATCACTGACAGCTTGGACCTTAGCGGAATCCATCTGAATGCCTTCAGCGGAAATAACGGAACCGAGAAAAGTAACGGAGGAGACATGAAAAGAGCACTTCTCAGACTTTACATAGAGACAATTCTCTAAAAGGCGCTGTAGAACACGTCGAACGTGCTGAACATGAATCTCGAGTGACGGAGAAAAAATCAGGATATCGTCAAGATAGACAAAAACAAAGATGTTCAGCATGTCTCTCAGAACATCATTAACTAATGCCTGAAAAACAGCTGGCGCATTGGCGAGACCAAACGGCAGAACCCGGTACTCAAAATGCCCTAACGGAGTGTTAAACGCCGTTTTCCACTCGTCCCCCTCTCTGATGCGCACGAGATGGTAAGCGTTACGAAGGTCCAACTTAGTAAAGCACCTGGCTCCCTGCAGAATCTCGAAGGCTGATGACATAAGGGGAAGCGGATAACGATTCTTAACCGTTATGTCATTCAGCCCTCGATAATCCACGCAGGGGCGCAGAGTACCGTCCTTCTTCTTAACAAAAAGAACCCCGCCCCGGCCGGAGAGGAAGAAGGCACTATGGTACCGGCGTCAAGAGACACAGACAAATAATCCTCGAGAGCCTTACGTTCGGGAGCCGACAGAGAGTATAGTCTACCCCGAGGAGGAGTGGTCCCCGGGAGGAGATCAATACTACAATCATACGACCGGTGAGGAGGAAGGGAGTTGGCTCGGGACCGACTGAAGACCGTGCGCAGATCATGATATTCCTCCGGCACTCCTGTCAAATCGCCAGGTTCCTCCTGAGAAGTAGGGACAGAAGAAACGGGAGGGATGGCAGACATTAAACACTTCACATGACAAGAAACGTTCCAGGATAGGATAGAATTACTAGACCAATTAATAGAAGGATTATGACATACTAGCCAGGGATGACCCAAAACAACAGGTGTAAACGGTGAACGAAAAATCAAAAAGAAATAGTCTCACTGTGGTTACCAGATACTGTGAGGGTTAACGGTAGTGTCTCAAATCTGATACTGGGAAGATGACTACCATCTAAGGCGAACATGGGCGTAGGCTTCTCTAACTCTCTGAAAGGAATGTCATGTTTCCGAACCCATGCTTCGTCCATGAAACAACCCTCAGACCCAGAGTCTATCAAGGCACTACATGTAGCACCCGAACCGGTCCAGCGTAGATGGACCGACAAAGTAGTACAGGATTTTGATGGAGAGTCTTGAGTAGTTGCGCTCACCTGTAGCCCTCCGCTTACAGATGAGCTCTGGCTTTTACTGGACATGAATTAACAAAATGTCCAGCAACTCCGCAATAGAGGCACAGGCGGTTGGTGATCCTCCGTTCCCTCTCCTTAGTCGAGATGCGAATCCCTCCCAGCTGCATGGGCTCAGTCTCTGAGCCAGAGGAGGGAGATGGTTGCGATGCGGAGCAGGGAAACACCGTTGATGCGAGCTCTCTTCCACGAGCCCGGTGACGAAGATCTACCCGTCGTTCTATGCGGATGGCGAGAGCAATCAAAGAGTCCACATCTGAAGGAACCTCCCGGGAGAGAATCTCATCCTTAACCACTGCGTGGAGTCCCTCCAGAAAACGAGCGAGCAGCGCCGGCTCGTTCCACTCACTAGAGGCAGCAAGAGTGCGAAACTCAATAGAATAATCCGTTATGGACCGTTCACCTTGGCATAGGGAAGCCAGGGCCCTAGAAGCCTCCCTACCAAAAACTGAACGGTCAAAAACCCGAATCATCTCCTCTTTAAAGTTCTGGAACTTGTTAGAGCAATCAGCCCTTGCCTCCCAGATAGCTGTGCCCCATTCTCGAGCCCGGCCAGTAAGGAGTGAAATGACGTAAGCAACCCGAGCTCTCTCTCTAGAGTATGTGTTGGGTTGGAGAGAGAACACAATCTCACACTGCGTGAGAAAGGAGCGGCACTCAGTGGGCTGCCCGGAGTAGCAAGGTGGGTTATTAACCCTAGGTTCTGGAGGCTCGGCAGGCCAGGAAGTAACAGGTGGCACGAGACGAGACTCTGGAACTGTCCAGAGAGGTCGGAAACCTGAGCGGCCAGGTTCTCCACGGCATGGCGAGCAGCAGACAATTCCTGCTCGTGTCTGCCGAGCATGGCTCCTTGGATCTCGACGGCAGTGTAACGAGCGTCTGAAGTCGCTGGGTCCATTCCTTGGTCGGTTCCTTCTGTCATGCAGGTGAAAGAGGACCCAAAAGCGACTTGGCGAAAACAGAGTCTTTAATCCAGTAAAGTTAATACAAACAAAAAACACAACTTTCACTCGAAATGACGAGGACAAACTGGAGACTCGATCTTGAACAGCAGGTGAACAGCAGGTTGCCTCGGGAAGGCACTTGAACCAGACAGACTCAGACACCTGCTCACCACGCAGCATCTGAGGAAAACACGACACGACAGGGCGATACACAAACACAGCACGGTGAATTCTAGACAAGGAACCGACAGGACAGGAACGGAACACAAAGGAAGAAATAGGGACTCTAATCAGGGGAAAGGATCGGGAACAGGTGTGGGAAGACTAAATGATTGATTAGGGGAATAGGAACAGCTGGGAGCAGGAACGGAACGATAGAGAGAAGAGAGAGCGAGAGAGTGAGAGAGGGAGGGGGAGAGAGAGGGATAGGAAGAGGGAAAGAACCTAATAAGACCAGCAGAGGGAAACGAATAGAATGGGAAGCACAGGGACAAGACAAGATAATAAATGACAAAACATGACACTGGGGGGTTTTCGTGGTTCGGGCTTGGCCCCTTAGTTCCAGTGAAGGGACATTTTAACACAACATCATACAATAACATTCTAGACGATTCTGTGCTTCCAACTTTGTGGCAACAGTTTGGGGAAGGTCCTTTCCTGTTTCAGCATGACAATGTACCCATGCACAAAGCGGGGTCCATGTAGAAATGGTTTGTCGAGATTAGTGTGGAAGAACTTGACTGGCCTTCATGGAGCTCTGACCTCAACCCCATCGAACACCTTTGGGATGAATTGGAAAGCCGACTGAGAGCCTGGCCTAATCGCCCAACATCAGTGCCCGACCTCACTAGGGCTCTTGTAGCTAAGTAGAAGCAAGTCCCCGCACCAATGTTCCAACATCTAGTGGAAAGCCTTCCCAGAAGAGTGGAGGCTGTTATAGCAACAAAGAGGGGACCAACTCCATGATATTGGAATTAGATGTTTGACGAGAATGTGTCCACATACTTTGGTCATATAGTATAGCTGAGTCACTTAATGGTTATGAGATGACGGGCAGTAAGCCAGCTATCTAATTCATTCATCACCCACCCTCCCGCAACTGACAGAGCAGTGTGTGTGTCCTAGTGTAATTTATACTTTAGTAATACCCTGGGCTGATTGATTGAGCGCTGGACAAACTGAGCAAACATACACTGTGCTCTATCAGGACCTCAACAAGGGACAGAGACCAATCCCATGTACAGTACCAGTCAAACATTTGGACACACCTACTCATTCAAGTGTTTTCTTTATTTTGACTATTTTCTACATTGTAGAATAATCGTGAAGAAATCAAAACTATGAAATAACACATATGGAATCATGTAGCAACCAAACAAGTGTTGAACAAATCTAAATAGATTTTAGATTCTTCAAAGTAGCCACCCTTTGCCTTTATGACAGCTTTGCACACTCTTGGCACTCTCTCAACCAGCTTCATGAGGAATGCTTTTCCAACCGTTTTGAAGGAGTTCCCACATATGCTGAGCACTTGTTGGCTGCTTTTCCTTCACTATGCAGTCAGACTCATCCCAAACCATCTCAATTGGGTTGAGGTTGGGTGATTATGGAGGCCAGGTCATCTGATGCAGCACTTCATCACTCTCCTTCTTGGACTGGAGGTGTGTTTTTGGGTCATGGTTCTGTTAAAAAACAAATGATAGTCCCACTAAGCGCAATAGGATGGCATATCGCTGCAGAATGTTGTGGTAGCCATGCTGGTTAAGTGTGCCTTAAATTCTAAATAAATCACTGACCGAGTCAACAGCAAAGCACGATTTCTGAGGCTGGTAACTCTAATGAACTTATCCTCTGCAGCAGAGGTAACTCTGGGTCTTCCTTTCCTGTGGCGGTCCTCATGAGAGCCAGTTTCATCATAGCGCTTGATGGGTTTTATTTGAGCTGTTCTTGCCATAATATAGACTTCGATTTTTACCAAATACGGCTATATTCTGTTTTACCACCCTTACCTTGTCACAACACAAATGATTGGCTCAAATTTTTAACAAGGCACACCTGTTAATTGAAATGCATTCCAGGTGACTACATCAAGAAGCTGGTTGAAAGAATGCCCAGAGTATGCAAAGACGTCATCAAGGTAAGGGTGGTTACTTTGAAGAATCTCAAATATAATATATATTTTAATTTGTTTAACACTTTTTTGGTTACTACATGATTCCATATGTGTTATTTCATAGTTTTGATGTCTTCACTATTATTCTACAATGGAGAAAATAGTAGAAATAAAGAAAAACTCTGGAATGAGTAGGTGTGTCCAAACTTTTGACTAGTACTGTATGTCTTAGCATGTGTATTTCTTAGCATGCCCGTGCATGAGTGTATGCACACAGTTGAGTGTGTGTTACCCACATGGCTGTGTCTCCTGCCAGCCTCTGCGAACTCCAACTCTCCGAAGGCGTCGGTGGGGTACTCTGAGGAGTGCTGAGAGCTGTCCCACTGGCTGACAATGGCCGCCCCGAAGAAGTCTCCTGTAGCGATGGAGCCGTGCGTTTCACGCTCACCCCCGCACTGGCACAGCGCCCCATTACTGACACGTGCAGAGAGAGACAAAGACACACACATGAATACACACACATATACACACACACACACAGCCAGTCATTACAGTGAACAGACAATTCACAAAATCAAAAACACAGGCCACAGACACACGGCGACCCAGAGAGAGGCTGTACCTAAGGCAGTCCTCTATGAATGTGGTGCACACTCTCTTCTTGATGATCTTGGAGATCCAACTCTGCGAGGGAAAGACATTGGGTAACTGTTAGTCACTGTTACCTAACAAGCTACAGATGTTGAATGTTATGCTAAACTGGATGTACACTCTGTACATGAGCTGGGTAGCCATTTGATTAGCTGTTCAGGAGTCTTATGGCTTGTTTGTAGAAGCTGTTAAGAAGAACCTAAAGTTGGCGCTGATGTGAGCCATGACCAGCCTTTCAAAGCATTTCATGGCTACAGACGTGAGTGGTAAGGGTCGGCAGATTACCTTAGTGTTCTTGGGCACAGGGACTACGGTGGTCTGCTTGAAACATGTTGGTATTATAGACACAGACAGGGAGAGGTTGAAAATGTCAGTGAAGACACTTGCCAGTTGGTCAGCACATGCTCGGAGTACATGTCCTGGTAATCCGTCTGGCCCTGCGGCCTTGTGAATGTTGACATGTTTAAAGGTCTTACTCACATCAGCTGCAGAGAGCGTGATCACACAGTCATCCGAAACAACTGATGCTCTCATGCATGTATAGAAGTTAATTAGCTCGTCTGATAGGCTCGTGTCACTGGGCAGCTCTCGGCTCTGCTTCCCTTTGTTATATTTTTTTATCGCTTTGGTGCAATTTTCAGAAGTCGGAAGTTTACATGCACATAGGTTGGAGTCATTAAAACTTGTTTTTCAACCACTCCACAAATTTCTTGTTAACAAACTATAATTTTGGCAAGTCGGTTAGGACATCTACTCTGTGCATGACACAAGTCATTTTTCCAACAATTGTTTACAGACAGATTATTTCACTTATAATTCACTGTATCACAATTCCAGTGGGTCAGAAGTTTACATACAGTAAGTTGACTGTGCCTTTAAACAGCTTGGAAAATTCCAGAAAATTATGTCATGGCTTTAAAAGCTTCTGATAGGCTAATGGACATCATTTGAGTCAATTGGAGGTGTACCTGTGGATGTATTTCAAGGCCTAACTTCACGTCATGGGAAAATCAAAAGAAATCAGCCAAGACCTCAGAAAAATAATTGTAGACCTCCACAAGTCTGGTTCATCCTTGGGAGCAATTTCCAAACGCCTGAAGGTACCACGTTCATCTGTACAAACAATAGCACGCACGCATAAACACCATGGGACCACATAGCTGTCATACCGCTCAGGAAGGTGATGCATTCTGTATCCTAGAGATTAGTGTACCTTGGTGCGAAAAATGCAAATCAATCCCAGAACAACAGCAAAGGACCTTGTGAAGATGCTTGAGGAAATGGGTACAAAAGTATCTGTATCCACAGTAAAACGAGTCCTATATCGACATAACCTGAAAGGCTGCTCCCAACCGTGAAGCACGGGGGTGGCAGCATCATGTTGTGGGGGTGCTTTGCTACACGAGGGACTGGTGCACATCACAAAATAGATGGCGTCATGAGGGAGGAAAATTATATGGATATATTGAAGCAACATCTCAAGACATCAGTCAAGCTTGGTCGCAAATGGGTCTTCCAAATGGACAATGACCCCAAGCATACTTCCAAAGTTGTGTCAAAATGGCATAAGGACAACAAAGTCAAGGTATTGGAGTGGCCATCACAAAGCCCTGACCTCAATCCTATAGAAAATTTGTGGGCAGAACTGAAAAAGCGTGTGCGAGCAAGGAGGCCTACAAACCTGACTCAGTTACACCAGCTCTGTAAGGAGAAATGGGCCAAAATTCACCCAATTTATTGTGGGAAGCTTGTGGAAGGATACCTGAAACATTTGACCCAAGTTAAACAATTTAAAGGCACTGCTACAAATACTAATTGAGTGTATGTAAACTTCTGACCCACTGGGAATATGATGAAAGAAATAAAAGTTTAAATAAATTATTCTGACATTTCACATTCATCAAATAAAGTGGTGATCCTAACTGACCTAAGACAGGGAATTTTAACTAGGATTAAATGTCAGGAAGTGTGAAACACTGAGTTTAAATGTATTTGGTATTTTGTATGTAAACTTCCGACTTCAACTGTATATGTTGGATCAATGGTTGTGTGGTGAAAGATGTCTCCAAACAAAATGAATGCACAAAGAAAGGTTTTGAATGCAAACTGGATGCATTACCAGTTTAGAATTTTGTATAGAAAATTCCCCACATATTTGTGAAAATAGCACCAAACTGCAGTAAATGAGGGGAATACCTAAGTAGTGTGTGTGTGTGTTTACTGAACACACATTATTGTACGAGGGTTGCTAGGGATTTATGGGTCATCTGAGGACTTTAACTGAGTGCACAAAACATTAGGAACATTTTCCTAACATTGAGTTGCATCCCGTTTTGCCCTCAATTTGTCGAGGCATGGACTCTGGAAGGTGTTGAAAGCGTTCCACAAGGATGCGGGCCCATGTTGACTCCAATGCTTCCCACAGTTGTGTCAATTTGGCTGGATGTCCTTTGGATGGTGGACCATTCTTGATCCACGCGGGAAACTGTTGAGCGTGAAAAACCATGCAGTTCTTGACACAATCTACCTGGTGTGCCTGGCACCTACTACCATACCCTGTTCAAAGGTGCTTAAATCTTCTGTCTTGCCCACTCACCTTCTGAATGGCACACATACACAATAAATGTCTCAATTTTTTTAAATCCTTCTTTAACCCGTCTCCTCCCCTTCATCTACACTGACTGAAGTGGATTTAACAAGTGACATCAATAAGGGATCATAGCTTTCACCTGAATTCACCTGGTCAGTCTGTCATGGAAAAAGCAGGTGTTCCTAATGTTTTGTACACTCAGTAACAGAGTACTTATGTCAGAGATCATAAGATACAGAGGTAGAAAGAGGAAGAAAGGGGGAGAGATTTCAAAATATCAATTTTGGTTGCGTTGTTTCCCCCATACAGCTGTGCAAGTCGAGTGTGTCCCTATAGTACAAGACACATCCTGCGCAGTACAGCTGGTAGAAGAAACGGCTCGCATAAAATGGAATATAACGTTGCAGATTAAAGTTGAGAATGGCACAATTTAATGTGTACAACATCTAAAGACCTTCATCACTATACTGAGACCATGTCTGTTTCTAGAAGGGCGTATTTGGGTGTTTTTGGAGCATGTCTTTTGTGTGCCCTGATACAGCACAGCGAGCAATGACAAAGTGAATTGCGGCTGCGGTAAATTTCTCAAAAGTAAGTATAGTGGGACATAGGAAATAGGAAAACTCTCCTTTAACACCTGAGTCCTAAACTGCCCTCCCAGCATGAGGGAATAAAGATGCAAGGGCAGTAAAACTAAAGGAGGATTTGACCAAAATTGGTCAAGACAAGAGTGACCTCCATTATTCTAATCTGAATAACTCGGACGAAACAAATTAAGAGAACATCTTGTTTATGACACAGCTAACACCAATGGCAAAATATCGCCCTGCTGCAATCCGTCAACTATTTATTCGAACAGGTTTGATTTGGCTGTCTTTTGACATCCGAAAATAGGCTGTTGACCAATATAAATTGTTATTCGCGCATGACAGGTCTGTGGGTTCGTTGTGTCAATGAACGAATGCATTTTTCACTGCCAGTTTTTAACGTTTGAAATGCATCAGTGCAGCAATGGATCAACTTAGCCAATGTGATCACATCACACCAGAGCCACATGTTGCTCTCGCCATTCAAACTTCCCCGCTAGTTCATTGCCACAGTTGTAGTCTATTTCATAGCCTTTCAGCAAGCAAGAGGACCGATTGATGCTTCTCTCCCTGAATAGGCCTAGGTATATTCTTTGTTTTTTTATTGCTCAAAATAAGTGTAAAACTACACTGAACAAAAATATAAAGACAACATGTAAAGTGTTTCATGAGCTGAAATAAATGATCCCAGACATTTTTCATATGCACAAAAAGCTTATTTCTCTCACATTTGGTTTACATTCATGTTACTGAGCATTTCTCCATCGCCAAGATCATCTATCCACCTGACAGGTGTGGCATATCAAGAAGCTGATTAAACAGTATGATCATTACACATGTGCACCTTGTGCTGGGGGCAATAAAAGGCCATCCCTAAAATGTGGAGTTTTGTCACTGTCACTCCCTGATCTTAGATATCTCTGTTTTCTATATATTTTGGTTAGGTCAGGGTGTGACTAGGGTAGGTACTCTAGGTTTTTCTGTATGTCTAGGAGTTTTGTATGTCTATGTTGGCCTGATATGGTTCCCAATCAGAGACAGCTGTTTATCGTTGTATCCGATCGGGGATCATATTTAGGCAGCCCTTTTTCCCACTTTCTGGTGTGGGATCTTGTCTACAGTTAGGTGCCTGTATGCAAACATGTAGCTTCGCGGTTCGTTTGATTGTTTGTTGTTTTGTTGAGTTGTTGCCAGTTGTTGTTGCCATCCTGTACCTGTCCCGCAGGTGTGATGTTCAGGTGTTCAGGTGTGATGTACCGATCCTGTGCAGGTGTTGTTATACATGGTCTGCCACTGCGAGGATGATCAGCTGTCCATCCTGTCTCACTGTAGCACTGTCTTAGGTGTCTCACAGTACGGACATTGCAATTTATTGCCCTGGCCACATCTGCAGTCCTCGTGCCTCCTTGCAGCATGCCTAAGGCACGTTCATGAAGATGAGCAGGGACCCTGGGCATCTTTCTTTTGGTGTTTTTCAGAATCAGTAGAAAGGTCTCTTTAGTGTCCTAAGATTTAATAACTGTGAACCTTAAGCCAAATTTCTTCAGCCTCCTGAAGTTGAAGAGGCGCTGTTGCGCTGTCATTTAGTTCCGTTACCTTTGCCTTCTTGGGTACAGGAACAATGGTGGCCATCTTGAAGCATGTGGGGACAGCAGACTGGGATAGGGCGAGATTGAATATGTCCGTAAACACACCAGCCAGCTGGTCTGCGCATGCTTTGAGGATGCAGCTAGGGATGTCATCTGAGCCGGCAGCCTTGCGAGGGTTAACACATTTAAATGTCTTACTCATGTTGGCCATGGAGAAGGAGAGCCCACAGTCCTTGGTAGCGGGCCACGTCGGTGTCACTGTATTATCCTCAAAGAGGGCAAAGAAGGTGTTAAGTTTGTCTGGAAGCAAGACGTTGGTGTCCGTGACGTGGCTGGTTTTCTTTTTGTAGTCCGTGATTGTCTGTAGACCCTGCCACATACGTTGAGTGTCTGAGCCGTTGAATTGCGACTCCACTTTGTCTCTATACTGACATTTCGCTTGTTTGATTGCCTTGCAGAGGGAATAACTACACTGTTTGTATTCGGCCGTAACCTCAGTCACCTTTCCATGGTTAAATGCGGTGGTTCGCGCTTTCAGTTTTGCGCGTATGCTGCCATCCATTCACGGTTTCTGGTTAGGGTAGGTTTTAATGGTCACAGTGGATACAACATCTCCTATGCACTTCCTTATGAACTCACTCACCGAATCAGCGTATACGTTGATATTATTCTTCGAGGTTACCCGGAACATGTACCAGTCTGCGTAATCAAAACAATCTTGAAGGGTGGATTCAGATTGTTCAGACCAGCGTTGAACTCTGGAGCAGTGGAAACACGTTCTCTGGCGTGATAAATCACGCTTCACCATTTGGCAGTCCGACGGCACGAATCTGGATTTGGTGGATGCCAGGAGAAAGCTACCTGCCCCGATGCATAGCGCCAACTGTAAAGTTTGGTGGAGTAGAAATAATGGTCTGGGGCTGTTTTTCATGGTTCAGGCTCCTTATTTCCACGAAGGGAAATCTTAACACTACAGCATACAATTACATTCTAGACGATTCTTTGCTGCCAACTTTGTGGCAACAGTTTAAGGAAGGCCCTTTCCTGTTTCTGCATGACAATGCCCCCGTGCACAAAGCGAGGTCCACACACGCACTCTCTCTCTCTCCCCATGCAAATATTGAGCCAGTGCACTCAAGCACCACTATTCAACAGAGTACATTAGAGATAGAGAC
Organism: Oncorhynchus gorbuscha; assembly: GCF_021184085.1. Lineage (NCBI taxonomy): Eukaryota > Metazoa > Chordata > Actinopteri > Salmoniformes > Salmonidae > Oncorhynchus > Oncorhynchus gorbuscha. The sequence continues at coordinate 35,300,896 of NC_060188.1, forward strand.
AGGAAAGGCAAATGAGAGGACAAGCTAAAAAGGTGTCACAAGACAAGTGTAATACCTTCTCTTTCACTGTCTTTCTATTTGATCTCTTGAACGGACTCTTCTCCAGTCTTCAATTATCTCTCCTTTGTTTATTTTTCTCGGATCAATGGCAGTTGTGCATATTGCATACAGATATAGGGTCTTAATTTGAGCCAGTTTCCAACAGCAGGAAAATAATCCTGAGACAACAGGAAATGTGAAATATTATGTGGATTATAATTCATGGCTATTTTTGTAGGGATGATAAAAACAATTCTAAGGGAAAATCAAGTTTGCCATTTCAAAGTGGTATTTACAAACTTTTAAAACCTTTTTAAACCTTGAATACACTACAAATTGTATATTTCCTGCATTGCATGAAAGTTATCCGGCAACAGAGTGATCAAATTAAGATCCTACCACTGTACCAGCATGTGGGCTATCATGCCTGATCTTTTTTGACAGACTATGGTATTATTTTAATTCTTAAGTTTAGTTTGTTAGAGGCTTCCCTACGTTTATATGTCAAGAGGGCAGAGGGGCCTTACAAGTCATGTTTTTTTGCCACTTTGTTTGCAGGACAGTTCCTGCTGCTCTGCAGCTTAAATGAGTTGCATGTCCTACCCCTCTTGTCCTGAGAAAGATGGACTAGCCTGCTCTGGCGGCTTGAGACGCGCATGTCATAGGAGCTGTCTGATTTACAACAACACTGGCGGTCATTCTTCCGCCATTGCCACTCATAATATAGTTCAACATCGACACAGAAATACAATAAAGTCATACAAAATCTGGTTTAAAGAACATAAACGTAGGCCTGTACCTAGGGCTAGGCCTGTAGGCATTTACCTAGCAGAAGACTACACAGATGGTCTGTAAGTAACTGTCACAACGATTGATAATTCACCAAATAAATAAAACAAACAAGTAGGCTAAGTTACAACAAGTTTACAACAGACAACTGGACATAAATGTTCTTGCAATGTCCCATGAAATATGTCTAGAACATTAACATTGGATTTTCTGAGAACATGGTTACCATGTTCTGGGTAAGTTTTGTTTGACATTAAGGGAATGTTATCCTCATTCTAACAAGGCCCACATCCCCATCATTTGCATAAAGAAAAGACAGAGATATAGGGGACGTAGGTCGGGGTACCTTGTAAGGTTCCGACGATGAGTGTGTAATCCACCTCTACCATCAGTCCTTTTAGCCAACGTGCAATCATTGGATAATAAAATGGATGAGCTCCGATCAAGACTATCCTATCAGCAGGACATTCAAAACTGTAATCTCTTATGTTTTACAGAGTCTTGGCAGTACGATGACATGGATAAAATACAGCTGGCTGGGTTTTCGGCACATCGGCAAGATAGAACAGCTCCCTGTAAGACAAAGGGTGGTGGTCTGTATCTATTTGTAAATAACAGCTGGTGCACGAAATCTAATATTAGGGAAGTCTCAAGGTTTTGCTCGCCTGAGGTAGAGTATCTCATGATATGCTGTAGACCACACTATTTACCAAGAGAGTTATTCGTAGCTGTCTATTTACCACCACAAACCGATGCTGGCACTAAGACCGCACTCAACGAGCTGTATAAGGCCATAAGCAAACAAGAAAATGTTCATCCAGAAGCGGCGCTCCTTGTTGCCGGGGATTTTAATGCAGGCAAACTGAAATCAGTTTTACCAAATTTCTACCAGCATGTTATAAGAGCAACCAGAGGAAAAAAAACTCTAGACCACCTTTACTCCACACACAGAAAAGCATACAAAGCTCTCCCTCACCCTCCATTTGGCTGACCATATCTCTATCCTCCTGATTCTTGCATACAAGCAAAAACTAAATCAGGAAGTACCAGTGACTCGCTCCATACGGAAGTGGTCAGACGACGCAGATGCTAAGCTACAGGACTGTTTTGCAAGCACAAACTGAAGTTCAAATACACCGTAGCCAAATACATTTAAACTCAGTTTTTCACAATTCCTGACATTTAATCCTAGTAAAAATTCCCTGTCATAGGTCAGATAAGATCACCACTTTATTTTAAGAATGTGAAATGTCAGAATAATAGTAGAGAGAATGATTAATTTCTTTCATCACATTCCCAGTGGGACAGACGTTTACATACACTCAATTAATTGGTAGCATTGCCTTTAAATGGTTTAACTTGGGTCACTTTGGAAGTATGCTTGGGATCATTGTCCATTTGGAAGACCCATTTGCAACCAAGCTTGAACTTCCTGAATGATGTCTTGAGATGTTGTTTCAACATATCCACATAAATTTCCTTCCTCATGATGCCATCTATTTTGTGAAGTGCACCAGTACCTCCTGCAGCAAAGCACCCCCACAACATGATGATGCCACCCCCGTGCTTCACGGTTGGGATGGTGTTCTTTGGCTTGCAAGCCTCCCCCTTTTTCCTCCAAACATAACAATGGTCATTATGGCCAAACAGTTCCATTTTTTTCATCAGGGTCCTAGGGCTCAGGTCCTTCTCCGAGAGAGAGAGAGTTGTGCTTTAAAGCACAACTCCAACACCATCATTAAGTTTGCCGGCGACACAACAGTGGTAGGCCTGATCACCCGACAACGATGATACAGCCTATAAGGAGGTCAGAGACCTGGCAGTGTGGTGCCAGGATAACGACCTCTCCCTCAACATGATCAAGACAAAGGAGATGATTGTGGACTACAGAAAAAGGAGGACCGAGCACAACCGCATTCTCATCGACGGGGCTGTAGTGGAGCAGGTTGAGAGCTTCAAGTTCCTTGGTGTCCACATCACCAAACAACTATCATGGTCCAAACTCCCCCTCAGGAGACTGAAGATATTTGTCATGGGTCCTCAGATCCTCAAAAAGTTCTACAGCTGCACCATCGAGAGCATCTTGACTTGTTGCATCACCACCCGGAATGACAACTGCTCGGCCTCCAACCGCAAGGCACTACAGAGGGTAGTGCGTAAGACCCAGTACGTCAATGGGGCCAAGCTTCCTGCCATCCAGGATCTCTATACCAGGCGGTATCACATTGCCAAAGACTCCAGCCACCCTAGTCATACACTGTCCTCTCTGCTACCGTACGACAATCGGTACCGGAGCGCCAAGTCTAGGTCCAAAAGGTTTCTTAACAGCTTCTACCACCAAGCCATATGACTCCTGAACAGCTAATCAAATGGCTACCCAGACTATTTTCATTGTCCCCCCACCACTGCTGCTGCAACTCTCTGTTTATTATCTATGCATAGTCACTTTACATCTAGCCCCTTGTAGATGTACCTCAACTAACTTGACTAACCTGTGCCCCCACACATTGACTCTGTACTGGTAGCCCATGTACATAGCCTCGCTACTGTTATTTTATTGTTGCTCTTTTAAAATAAAATAAAAAATTTAACTTCAGTTTATTTTAGTAAATACTTTCTTAACACTTATTTTTCTTAAAACTGCATTGTTGGTTAAGGGCTTGTAAAGTAAGTAATTCACTGTAAGGTGACCTGCTGTATTCTCCGCATGTGACAAATAAAATGTTATTTTGTTACCCTAACTAATGGAAAACTGGACGCTCAAACATCAGGGGGACATTACAGGTAACATTACAAAAACATTCTCTTGCCCTAGAATTGTTAGCTGGGTAGTCTGGTTGGAAAGTTTCAAAGTGGGCACACTTTCCTATAGGATATCACTCTTCCAACTACACTGTTGTTTTTGACAATTGACGACCATCCACTTGTTCCATATTCCTGCGTAAACCCACTTGGGTCAAGCTGCCACAGTAGGATACTGCAATTTTAACCCTAAATGTTTTTGTTTATTTTGTTTATTTGATCAGGGAGTCATACTGGGACCAAGGTCTCTTTCACAAACAGCCCTGAATTACATGACTTACTGAAAATACACACATCAAAATATAAACAGAAGATTCAAGCATAAAGAAAAACATGGTCATAAAACAAACACATTTATCAGTAATAAGGTCCTCAATCAGCTTTCTATCAGTGCCCCAGAGGCACCAGGTAATCAAATTTAAGAACATTTTGAAGATTGTTCCACAAATAAGGTGCAAGAAAACTAAAACCGTATTTACCTAACTCAGTAGAAACCAAAGGAATTTCCAGAGTTAGCCATTCCTAAGTGGTAACTCGTGTCTAAAGTTTGATGTTAGGTGCAGTGGGACTTTTTTTATGCGACATCAAAGAAGGCCAAACAACATTCTGGTAGGAAATGCTGGTCTCAGGTATGGGCAGTAAGTAGCCTAGTGGTTCAGCGTGTTGGGCCAATACCCGAAAGGTTGCTGGTTTGAATCCCGTAGATGATACATCTGTCTATGTCCTTGAGCAAGACACGTAACCCGAATTGCTCTGGATAAGAGCTTCTACTAAAATGAATGCAGTGATGAGTACTAAAATTGTTGCCAGTAATAAAGGGCAGTGCGCTATGATAAACTGCATCTAACAGCTTTAATGAAGTATAATACATTTCAAAGATAAGAAATGTAATCTTTCGGGATACGCTGGCCCTCACTACATATTCGTCGCCAGACCCACTGGCTCCAGGTCATCTACAAGTCCATGCTAGGTAAAGCTCCGCCTTACCTCAGTTCACTGGTCACGATGGCAACACCCATCCGTAGCACGCGCTCCAGCAGGTGTATCTCACTGATCATCCCTAAAGCCAACACATCATTTGGCCGCCTTTCGTTCCAGTACTCTGCTGCCTGTGACTGGAACGAATTGCAAAAATCGCTGAAGTTGGAGACTTTTATCTCCCTCACCAACTTCAAACATCAGCTATCCGAGCAGCTAACCGATCGCTGCAGCTGTACATAGTCTATAGGAAAATAGCCCACCCATTTTCACCTACCTCATTCCCATACTTTTTTTATACTGTTTTTATTTATTTATTTTTCTGCTCTTTTGCACACCAATATCTCTACCTGTACATGACCTGATCATTTATCACTCCAGTGTTAATCTGCAAAACTGTATTATTCGCCTACCTCCTCATGCCTTTTGCACACATTGTATATAGACTGCCCATTTTTTTTCTACTGTGTTACTGACTTGTTAATTGTTTATTCCATGTGTAACTCTGTGTTGTCTGTTCACACTGCTATGCTTTTATCTTGGCCAGGTCGCAGTTGCAAATGAGAACTTGTTCTCAACTAGCCTACCTGGTTAAATAAAGGTGAAATAAAAAATAAATAAATAAAAATTATATTATAGAAGTAACACTATACCGCTGCTTTCAGTTAAACATTTAACACGGAATCACTTGGTCAGTAGCCTACTGTACCATTTACGCGCACGATTTTGGCATGCACTACCCAAAATGACACAGTGGAATTGAGTGATAGTTGAGTAACTCACACGTGTTTATAATAGATGAACCAAACCTGATCTTTCTCGGATTTTCTTGTTTCCCTTCTCCCTCTGCCTCCTTCATGCTCTTTATCCGTGTCGTTCATTACACACTCTATCCCCTCTCTGCCCTTCTCCGGCAAGCGGCTAAAATAATTCTCGAATAGGTCCGAAGTCGATACAGAAACAGCTAAAACCCCATTTTGAAGTTTTGAGGTTCACTGCTGGATGTGCACTGCAGACAGAGCGATGCAAAACTATTTGGAGTAGCTGCCTCCGGCTACGCTGCGTTCTGCCCACAACCAGTCACAAGGATCTATCTCTCAAGAAGTGTACAATAGCTCGCTGGTGCTGTGAATAGATAGACTTACAGCCGAGCCCATCTGCAAGGAAGATGTACAGTATGCTCGAGGCACGGTGTAGAAATGGTAGGGCCTATGATATAGAGCAGGGGAATGGGAGGAGGCCAAAGGGTTAAGCTACTTGGGAAAGGGGGGGCAGGCAGGAAAGAATGGCCAGTGTCCAGGCTCCGGGGCATTTCGAGTGCATTGCCTCGCGGATTCTGGTTTTCCTATCTTTGGAACAACAATCATAAACAAATAAACCTTTGTTTTTAACATGGTTTGTGGTGTTCAATCATGGCGCAACCATTTTCTAGGGAAGTCCTGGGATATACCTCGGGACAGTATGTAACAGTGTGTCGCCAACGTCACCCAGCATAAAAGCAACAATTCATGTCATTTTGGGATGTTTGATTGCGTTTTCTCATAGGCCAACTGACAAAAGTAGACTCGTTTTGAATTACATTAGGCTACCCATCATGTCCAGAAAGCATAAATTGATTCCAGGATCATACATTAATAAATTATAAAGTGTGAATTATTTGGATGAATCCTTTAGACTGTTGCCATTTGAATTTGTCCAATGTATTAAACACTTATTTAATTATAATTCGGTTTATAGGATATTTGAAAACTAATCTGCAAACTGTGGTGTTCTGTAGAGCTTAGACCGACATTGGAGAGAAGACAACTTTTTTCTCACACCAACACATCAATGTTAATTGATTTTAGAAGGGATTTGGCAAACTGGAATCATGAATCAGCATTGAAACTGCAGTAGGCCTCCAACTGGGCAACATTGTTTCAATGTAATTTGTCAACTTATTGTGACGTGGAATCTACTTGGAAATTAAACTGGATTTGAAAAAAGTAGTCAACCCTTTGGAATTACTTCGTTTTGAGGGTGGAATTTCAACCAAAGGATTATGCCATTGTTGTAACCAGTGGTGACCCATCATTCTGGGCAGGTGGGGCTTTTGCCTGTTTTGTATGTTATTTTGGCATTCATACGTGTCACATATCAGTTTGAAAACAATGTAAAGAAATATATATAATTGAGTTATTAAAGCCGCATACAAACATGGTCTCTTTTTTTTGCTTTCTTGAGTAAGGCAGCTCCAAAATGCAGGTGTTTCAGCCTAGCTCAGTGTTTTCTGTGGTGGTGGGGCAGCCAGAGGAAAATACGAAGCGTAAGGGTTGGTCATGTTCTCAAGTTGTGCCATGATTGGCTCAGTGTTCTGTCACTCATGGGGACACTACGTCACTGCACAATCTACTGGGAGATCTCGGAAATTCAAGCCCCTTGGGTGCTGCCATAGATTTACATTAGATGTGCCCATCCAAGAAGGCTCAAGGTCATTGGCCACAGATAAAATAGCAAATCACGTTATATCTACCGAAGCTTTGATGGGACTGATCATGTCAACATCATACCTTCAAAATATTAGCTAGCAAGCTAGACAAGTAGTCATCATCATGAATCAAGTCGACAATCTACTGGCAAATCTTTTTCAATGCAGTAGTTGTCATATGAATATAAATTATAGATCAAACGTATCGGTTCTCACAGTCCATTGGACATAAACATTACACAACAAGTTGGAAATCGCAAATTCAACAATGAGTGGATTGGAAGGAATCAGTGTGTCATGTTTTGTCATTTATTATCATGTCTTGTCCCTGTGCTCCCCATTCTATTCGTTTCCCTCTGCTGGTCTTATTAGGTTCTTTCCCTCTTTCTATCCCTCTCTCTCCCCCTCCCTCTCTCACTCTCTCGCTCTCTCTTCTCTCTATCGTTCCGTTCCTGCTCCCAGCTGTTCCTATTCCCCTAATCATCATTTAGCCTTCCCACACCTGTTCCCGATCCTTTTCCCTGATTAGAGTCCCTATTTCTCTCCTTGTTATTCGTTTCTGCCCTGTCGGTTCCTTGTCTAGAATGCACCGTGCTGTGTTTGTGTATCGCCCTGTCGTGTCGTGTTTTCCTCAGATGCTGCGTGGTGAGCAGGTGTCTGAGTCTGTCTGGTTCAAGTGCCTTCCCGAGGCAACCTGCTGTTCACCTGCTGTTCAAGATCGAGTCTCCAGTTTGTCCTCGTCATTTCGAGTGAAAGTTGTGTTTTTTGATTGTATTTACTTTACTGGATTAAAGACTCTGTTTTCGCCAAGTCGCTTTTGGGTCCTCTTTCACCTGCATGACAGAAGGAACCGACCAAGGAATGGACCCAGCGACTTCAGACGCTCGTTACACTGCCGTCGAGATCCAAGGAGCCATGCTCGGCAGACACGAGCAGGAATTGTCTGCTGCTCGCCATGCCGTGGAGAACCTGGCCGCTCAGGTTTCCGACCTCTCTGGACAGTTCCAGAGTCTACGTCTCGTGCCACCTGTTACTTCCTGGCCTGCCGAGCCTCCAGAACCTAGGGTTAATAACCCACCTTGCTACTCCGGGCAGCCCACTGAGTGCCGCTCCTTTCTCACGCAGTGTGAGATTGTGTTCTCTCTCCAACCCAACACATACTCTAGAGAGAGAGCTCGGGTTGCTTACGTCATTTCACTCCTTACTGGCCGGGCTCGAGAATGGGGCACAGCTATCTGGGAGGCAAGGGCTGATTGCTCTAACAAGTTCCAGAACTTTAAAGAGGAGATGATTCGGGTTTTTGACCGTTCAGTTTTTGGTAGGGAGGCTTCTAGGGCCCTGGCTTCCTTATGCCAAGGTGAACGGTCCATAACGGATTATTCTATTGAGTTTCGCACTCTTGCTGCCTCTAGTGAGTGGAACGAGCCGGCGCTGCTCGCTCGTTTTCTGGAGGGACTCCACGCAGTGGTTAAGGATGAGATTCTCTCCCGGGAGGTTCCTTCAGATGTGGACCAATTTGTAAGTCGCTCTGGATAAGAGCGTCTGCTAAATGACTTAAATGTAATGTAATGTAAATGGACTCTTTGATTGCTCTCGCCATCCGCATAGAACGACGGGTAGATCTTCGTCACCGGGCTCGTGGAAGAGAGCTCGCATCAACGGTGTTTCCCTGCTCCGCATCGCAACCATCTCCCTCCTCTGGCTCAGAGACTGAGCCCATGCAGCTGGGAGGGATTCGCATCTCGACTAAGGAGAGGGAACGGAGGATCACCAACCGCCTGTGCCTCTATTGCGGAGTTGCTGGACATTTTGTTAATTCATGTCCAGTAAAAGCCAGAGCTCATCTGTAAGCGGAGGGCTACAGGTGAGCGCAACTACTCAAGTCTCTCCATCAAAATCCTGTACTACTTTGTCGGTCCATCTACGCTGGACCGGTTCGGGTGCTACATGTAGTGCCTTGATAGACTCTGGGGCTGAGGGTTGTTTCATGGACGAAGCATGGGTTCGGAAACATGACATTCCTTTCAGAGAGTTAGAGAAGCCTACGCCAATGTTCGCCTTAGATGGTAGTCATCTTCCCAGTATCAGATTTGAGACACTACCTTTAACCCTCACAGTATCTGGTAACCACAGTGAGACTATTTCTTTTTTGATTTTCCGTTCACCGTTTACACCTGTTGTTTTGGGTCATCCCTGGCTAGTATGTCATAATCCTTCTATTAATTGGTCTAGTAATTCTATCCTATCCTGGAACGTTTCTTGTCATGTGAAGTGTTTAATGTCTGCCATCCCTCCCGTTTCTTCTGTCCCTACTTCTCAGGAGGAACCTGGCGATTTGACAGGAGTGCCGGAGGAATATCATGATCTGCGCACGGTCTTCAGTCGGTCCCGAGCCAACTCCCTTCCTCCTCACCGGTCGTATGATTGTAGTATTGATCTCCTTCCGGGGACCACTCCTCCTCGGGGTAGACTATACTCTCTGTCGGCTCCCGAACGTAAGGCTCTCGAGGATTATTTGTCTGTGTCTCTTGACGCCGGTACCATAGTGCCTTCTTCCTCTCCGGCCGGGGCGGGGTTCTTTTTGTTAAGAAGAAGGACGGTACTCTGCGCCCCTGCGTGGATTATCGAGGGCTGAATGACATAACGGTTAAGAATCGTTATCCGCTTCCCCTTATGTCATCAGCCTTCGAGATTCTGCAGGGAGCCAGGTGCTTTACTAAGTTGGACCTTCGTAACGCTTACCATCTCGTGCGCATCAGAGAGGGGGACGAGTGGAAAACGGCGTTTAACACTCCGTTAGGGCATTTTGAGTACCGGGTTCTGCCGTTCGGTATCGCCAATGCGCCAGCTGTTTTTCAGGCATTAGTTAATGATGTTCTGAGAGACATGCTGAACATCTTTGTTTTTGTCTATCTTGACGATATCCTGATTTTTTCTCCGTCACTCGAGATTCATGTTCAGCACGTTCGACGTGTTCTACAGCGCCTTTTAGAGAATTGTCTCTACGTAAAGGCTGAGAAGTGCTCTTTTCATGTCTCCTCCGTTACTTTTCTCGGTTCCGTTATTTCCGCTGAAGGCATTCAGATGGATTCCGCTAAGGTCCAAGCTGTCAGTGATTGGCCCGTTCCAAGGTCACGTGTCGAGTTGCAGCGCTTTTTAGGTTTCGCTAATTTCTATCGGCGTTTCATTCGTAATTTCGGTCAAGTTGCTGCTCCTCTCACAGCTCTTACTTCTGTCAAGACGTGTTTTAAGTGGTCCGGTTCCGCCCAGGGAGCTTTTGATCTTCTAAAAGAACGTTTTACGTCCGCTCCTATCCTCGTTACTCCTGACGTCACTAGACACTTCATTGTCGAGGTTGACGCTTCAGAGGTAGGCGTGGGAGCCATTCTATCCCAGCGCTTCCAGTCTGACGATAAGGTTCATCCTTGCGCTTATTTTTCTCATCGCCTGTCGCCATCTGAGCGCAACTATGATGTGGGTAACCGTGAACTGCTCGCCATCCGCTTAGCCCTAGGCGAATGGCGACAGTGGTTGGAGGGGGCGACCGTTCCTTTGTCGTTTGGACAGACCATAAGAACCTTGAGTACATCCGTTCTGCCAAACGACTTAATGCCCGTCAAGCTCGTTGGGCGTTGTTTTTCGCTCGTTTCGAGTTTGTGATTTCTTACCGTCCGGTAGCAAGAACACCAAGCCTGATGCCTTATCCCGTCTGTTTAGTTCTTCTGTGGCTTCTACTGATCCCGAGGGGATTCTTCCTTATGGGCGTGTTGTCGGGTTAACAGTCTGGGGAATTGAAAGACAGGTTAAGCAAGCACTCACGCACACTGCGTCGCCGCGCGCTTGTCCTAGTAACCTCCTTTTCGTTCCTGTTTCCACTCGTCTGGCTGTTCTTCAGTGGGCTCACTCTGCCAAGTTAGCTGGTCATCCCGGTGTTCGAGGCACTCTTGCGTCTATTCGCCAGCGCTTTTGGTGGCCGACTCAGGAGCGTGACACGCGCCGTTTCGTGGCTGCTTGTTCGGACTGCGCGCAGACTAAGTCGGGTAACTCTCCTCCTGCCGGTCGTCTCAGACCGCTCCCCATTCCTTCTCGACCATGGTCTCACATCGCCCTAGACTTCATTACCGGTCTGCCTTTGTCTGCGGGGAAGACTGTGATTCTTACGGTTGTCGATAGGTTCTCTAAGGCGGCACATTTCATTCCCCTCGCTAAACTTCCTTCCGCTAAGGAGACGGCACAAATCATTATCGAGAATATATTCAGAATTCATGGCCTTCCGTTAGACGCCGTTTCAGACAGAGGCCCGCAATTCACGTCACAGTTTTGGAGGGAGTTCTGTCGTTTGATTGGTGCGTCCGTCAGTCTCTCTTCCGGGTTTCATCCCCAGTCTAACGGTCAAGCAGAGAGGGCCAATCAGACGATTGGTCGCATACTACGCAGCCTTTCTTTCAGAAACCCTGCGTCTTGGGCAGAACAGCTCCCCTGGGCAGAATACGCTCACAATTCGCTTCCTTCGTCTGCTACCGGGTTATCTCCGTTTCAGAGTAGTCTGGGTTACCAGCCTCCTCTGTTCTCATCCCAGCTTGCCGAGTCCAGCGTTCCCTCCGCTCAAGCGTTTGTCCAACGTTGTGAGCGCACCTGGAGGAGGGTGAGGTCCGCACTTTGCCGTTACAGGGCACAGACTGTGAGAGCCGCCAATAAACGCAGGATTAAGAGTCCAAGGTATTGTTGCAGCCAGAGAGTGTGGCTTTCCACTCGCAACCTTCCTCTTACGACAGCTTCTCGTAAGTTGACTCCGCGGTTCATTGGTCCGTTCCGTGTCTCCCAGGTCGTCAATCCTGTCGCTGTGCGACTGCTTCTTCCGCGACATCTTCGTCGCGTCCATCCTGTCTTCCATGTCTCCTGTGTCAAGCCCTTTCTTCGCACTCCCGTTCGTCTTCCCTCCCCCTCCCGTCCTTGTCGAGAGCGCACCTATTTACAAGGTACATAAGATCATGGACATGCGTTCTCGGGGACGGGGTCACCAATACTTAGTGGATTGGGAGGGTTACGGTCCTGAGGAGAGGAGTTGGGTTCCGTCTCGGGACGTGCTGGACCGTTCACTCATTGATGATTTCCTCCGTTGCCGCCAGGATTCCTCCTCGAGTGCGCCAGGAGGCGCTCGGTGAGTGGGGGTACTGTCATGTTTTGTCATTTATTATCATGTCTTGTCCCTGTGCTCCCCATTCTATTCGTTTCCCTCTGCTGGTCTTATTAGGTTCTTTCCCTCTTTCTATCCCTCTCTCTCCCCTCCCTCTCTCACTCTCTCGCTCTCTCTTCTCTCTATCGTTCCGTTCCTGCTCCCAGCTGTTCCTATTCCCCTAATCATCATTTAGCCTTCCCACACCTGTTCCCGATCCTTTTCCCTGATTAGAGTCCCTATTTCTCTCCTTGTTATTCGTTTCTGCCCTGTCGGTTCCTTGTCTAGAATGCACCGTGCTGTGTTTGTGTATCGCCCTGTCGTGTCGTGTTTTCCTCAGATGCTGCGTGGTGAGCAGGTGTCTGAGTCTGTCTGGTTCAAGTGCCTTCCCGAGGCAACCTGCTGTTCACCTGCTGTTCAAGATCGAGTCTCCAGTTTGTCCTCGTCATTTCGAGTGAAAGTTGTGTTTTTTGATTGTATTTACTTTACTGGATTAAAGACTCTGTTTTCGCCAAGTCGCTTTTGGGTCCTCTTTCACCTGCATGACACAGTGTCTATCCCCTTCCTGCTATTCAGTGGAGTGGGTATGTGGTCCAAGTCTGGGTTTAAGGGTCTCTTTTCCAAGCTTAAAAGGATAAACATTCACATAAAAGGTTCCATACATTGGCCGTGCAACATGACTTCTGCTGCATTCAAAACAACTGGAAACTCGGGACTAGGACATCTCAGACTTCAGTGAGTTCAAGACAACTGGGAAATTGTGAAAACAAACGAGCTTTGACTGGGAAAATATGTTTTGAACGGTCATCCAACTAGGAATTCCAAGTCCAGAATTCGGGCCTCGTCCTAGAGCTTCGACCAGAAGATCACTGACGACATGATCGCTCTGGATAAGAGCGTCTGCTAAATGACTTAAATGTAAATGTAAATGATTTAACCTGGTTTTTGTCATCAAAGTCTGGCATTCTCTGGATTTATGGTGCTTTCAAGTTTGATGACAAAATCGGACCACAAGAAGAACCGCCGCACCATTTTCCTGTTCAAGTGAGCACAGAACAACAAGGTGAGTCAAAAAATGTCTTGTATGTTGCTGCATAATGATGTAATATGCCAGGTAGATATGTATACTGTAGCTAAGAAAGTAATACTAAGTGTGTGTTGTGTAGTAGCCCATGTGCCTCACCCTAATAATTTGGTCCCTTTCCCCTTCGTAACTTAGCCTACTGTTCTGATGTGGTGGTGCGTATGTAGCCTATAGCCTGTTTTAGAGAAATATAATCATTGAATATTGTAAGAGCTTTCATTGCTTCAGTCTGGTTTTAGACCCCATCATAGCACCGAGACTGCACTTGTGAAGGTGGTAAATTACCTTTTAAATGTTGTCAGACCGAGGCTCTGCATCTATCCTCGTGCTCCTAGACCTTAGTGCTGCTTTTGATACCATCAATCATCACATTCTTTTGGAGAGATTGGAAACCCAAAATTGGTCTACATGGACAAGTTCTGGCCTGGTTTAGATCTTATCTGTCGGAAAGATATCAGTTAGTCTCTGTGAATGATTTGTCCTCTGACAAATCAACAGTAAATTTCAGTGTTCCTCAAGGTTCCGTTTTAGGACCACTATTGTTTTCACTATATATTTGACCTCTTGGGGATGTCAATCGAAAACATAATGTTAACTTTCACTGCTATGCGGATGATACACAGCTGTACATTTCAATTAAACATGGTGAAGCCCCAAAATTGCCCTCGCTGGAAGCCTGTGTTTCAGACATACAGAAGTGGATGGCTGCAAATGTTCTACTTTTAAACTCGGACAAAACGGAGATGCTTGTTCTAGGTCCCAAGAAACAAAGAGATCTTCTGTTGAATCTGACAATTAATCTTAATACTTAATTAATCTCAAATACAACTGTGAAGGACCTCCGCGTTACTCTGGACCCTGATCTATCTTTTGACGAACATATCAAGACTGTTTCAAGGACAGCTTTTTCCCATTTAAGTAACATTGCAAAAATCAGAAATGTTCTGTCCAAAAATGATGCAGAAAAATGAATCCATGCTTTTGTCACTTCTAGGTGAGACTACTGCAATGTTCTACTTTCCCGCTACCCGGATAAAGCACCAAATGAACTTCAGTTAGTGCTAAATACGGCCGCTAGAATCCTGACCAGAACTAAAAATTTTATCATATTACTCCAGTGCTAGCCTCCCTAAACTGGCTTCCTGTTAAAGCAAGGGCTGATTTCAAGGTTTTACTGCTGACCTACAAAGCATTACATGGGCTTGCTCCTACCTATCTTTCTGATTTTGTCCTGCCGTACATACACTCCCACTTAAAAAGATGAGAGAGGCCTGTAATTTTCATCATAGGTACACTTCAACTATGACAGACTAAATGAGAAAAAAAATCTGTAGGATTTTTAATGAATTTATTTGCAAATTATGGTGGAAAATAAGTATTTGGTCACCTACAAACAAGCAAGATTTCTGGCTCTCACATACCTGTAACTTCTTCTTTAAGAGGCTCCTCTGTCCTCCACTTGTTACCTGTATTAATGGCACCTGTTTGAACTTGTTATCAGTATAAAAGACACCTGTCCACAACCTCAAACAGTCACACTCCAAACTCCACTATGGCCAAGACCAAAGACCTGTCAAAGGACACCAGAAACAAAATTGTATACCTGCACCAGGCTGGGAAGACTGAATCTGCAATAGGTAAGCAGCTTGGTTTGAAGAAATCAACTGTGGGAGCAATTATTAGGAAATGGAAGACATACAAGACCACTAATAATCTCCCTCGATCTGGGGCTCCA
This sequence comes from Oncorhynchus gorbuscha, assembly GCF_021184085.1. Classification (NCBI taxonomy): domain Eukaryota; kingdom Metazoa; phylum Chordata; class Actinopteri; order Salmoniformes; family Salmonidae; genus Oncorhynchus; species Oncorhynchus gorbuscha. Next base: position 35,315,966 of record NC_060188.1, read on the forward strand.
CACAAGATCTCACCCCGTGGGGTCAAAATGATCACAGGAACGGTGAGCAAAAATCCCAGAACCACACAGGGGGACCTAGTGAATGACCTGCAGAGAGCTGAGACCAAAGTAACAAAGCCTACCATCAGTAACACACTACGCCGCCAGGCCACCATGGTCAGATGAAACCATTATTGACCAAATACTTATTTTCCACCATAATTTGCAAATAAATTCATTAAAAATCCTACAATGTGATTTTCTGGAATTTTTTTCTCTCATTTTGTCTGTCATAGTTGAAGTGTACCTATGATGAAAATTACAGGCCTCTCTCATCTTTTTAAGTGGGAGAACTTGCACAATTGGTGGCTGACTAAATACTTTTTTGCCCCACTGTACCTACACGTACGCTACGGTCACAAGATGCAGGCCTCCTAATTGCCCCTAGACTTTGTAAGCAAACAGCTGGAGGCAGGGCTTTCTCCTATAGAGCTCCATTTTTATGAAAGGGTCTGCCTACCCATGTGAGAGACGCAGACTCAGTCTCAACCTTAAAGTCTTTACTGAAGACTCATCTCTTCAGTGGGTCATATGATTGAGTGTAGTCTGACCCAGGAGTGTGAAGGTGAACGAAAAGGCACTGGAGCAACAAACCACCCTTGCTGTCTCTGCTTGGCCGGTTCCCCTCATGTTCTGCCTCTAACTCTACCACAGGGGCTGAGTCACTGGCTTACTGGTGCTCTTCCATGCCGTCCCTAGGAGTGGTGCGTGATTTGAGTTGCTTGAGTCACTGACGTGGTCTTCCTGTCTGGTTGGCGCAGTGGCAGAGATCTTTGTGGGCTATACTCAGCCCTGTCTCAGGATGATAAGTTGGTGGTTGGAGATATCCCTCTAGTGGTGTGGGGGCTGTGCTTTGGCAAAGTGGGTGGGCTTATATCCGGCCTGTTTGGCCCTGTCCGGGGGTCTCATCAGATGGGGCCACAGTGTCTCCTGACCCCCCTGTCTCAGCCTCCAGTATTTATGCTGCAGTAGTTTGTGTCGGGGGGCTAGGGTCAGTCTGTTATATCTGGAGTATTTCTCCTGTCTTATCCGGTGTCCTGTGTGAATTTAAGTATGCTCTCTCTAATTCTCTCTTTCTATCTCTCTCTCTCGGAGGACCTGAGCCCTAGGACCATGCCTTGGGACTACCTGGCATGATGACTCCTTTCTGTCCCCAGTACACCTGGCCGTGCTGCTGTTCCAGTCTCAACTGTTCTGCCTGCGGCTATGGAACCCTGACCTATTCACTGTGATTACTATTATTTGACCATGCTGGTCATTTCTTAATATTTGAACATCTTGGCCATGTTCTGTTATAATCTGCATCCAGCACAGCCAGAAGAGGACTGGCCACCCCTCATAGCTTGGTTCCTCTCTAGGTTTCTTCCTAGGTTTTGGCCTTTCTAGGGAGTTTTTCCTAGCCACTGTGCTTCTACACCTGCATTGCTTGCTGTTTGGGTTTTTTGGCTGGGTTTCTGTACAGCACTTTGATATATCAGCAGATGTAAGAATGGCTATATAAATACATTTGATTTAAAAATTTGATTTGTTAGAGGTCCTGGATGGCAGGAAACTTGGCCCCAGTGATGTACCCTCTAGTGCCTTGCAGTCGGAGGCCGAGCAGTTGCCATACCAGGCAGTGATGAAACCAGTCAGGATGCTCTCGATGGTGCAGCTGTAGAACTTTTTGAGGATCTGAGGACCCATGCCAAATCTTTTTAGTTTCCCGAGGGGGAATAGGCTTCGTCTTGCCCTCGTCACGACTGCCTTGTTGTGTTTGGTACATGATAGTTTGTTGGTAATGTGGACACCAAGTAACTTGAAGCTCTCAACCTGCTTCACTACTGCCCTGTTAATGAGAATGGGGGCGGGCTTGGTCCTCCTTTTCATGTAGTCCACAATTATCTACTTTGTCTTGATCACATTGAGGGAGAGGTTGTTATCCTGGCACCACACGGCCAGGTCTCTGACCTCCTCCCTATAGGCTGTCTCATCATTGTCGTGATCAGGCCTACCACTGTTGTGTCATCAGTAAACTTAATGAGGGTGTTGGAGTCGTGCTTGGCCATGCAGTCATGGGCGAACATGGAGTACAGGAGGGGACTGAGCATGCACCCCGTGTTGAGGATGTGTGTGTGTTGTTACCTACCCTTACCACCTGGGAGCGGCCCATCAGGAAGTCCAGGATCCAGTAGCAGAGGGAGGTGTTTAGTCCCAGTGTCCTTATCTTAGTGATGAGCTTTGAGGGCACTATGGTATTGAGCACTGAACTATAGTCAATGAATAGCATTTTCACGTAGGTGTTCCTTTTGTCCAGGTAGGAAAGGGCAGTGTGGAGTGCAATAGATTACATCATCTGTGGATCTGTTTGGGCGGTATGCAAATTAGAGTGGGTTTAGAGTTTCTGGAATAATGGTGTTGATGGGAGTCATGACCAGCCTTTCAAAGCACTTCGTGGCTACAGACGTGAGTGCTAAGGGTTGGTAGTCATTCAGGCAGGTTACCTTAGTGTTCTTGGGCACAGGGACTATGGATGTCTGCTTGAAACATGTTAGTATTAGACTCAGTCAGGGACAGGTTGAAAAAGTCAGTGAAGACACTTGCCAGTTGGTCAACGCATGCTCGGAGTACACGTCCTGGTAATCTGTCTGGCCATAGGGCCTTGTGAATGTTGACCTGTTTAAAGGTCTTACTCACATCGGCTACGGAGAGCTTGATCACACAGTCGTCCTGAACAGCTGATGCTCTCATGCATGCTTCAGTGTTGCTTGCCTCGAAGCGAGCATAGAAGTCATTTAGCTCATCTGTTAGGCTTGTGTCACTAGGCAGCTCACAGCTGTGCTTCCCTTTGTACAGTAGTCTGTAATAGTTTGCAAGCCCTGCCACATCCTACATGCGTTGGAGCCGGTATAGTATGATTCAATCTTAGTCCTTTATTGATGCTTTGCCAGTTTGATGGTTTGTTGGAGGGCATAGCGGGATCCCTTATAAGCATCCGGGTTAGAATCCCACTCATTGAAGCGGCAGCTCTACCCTGTAATCTTTACCTGGATGTTGCCTGTAATCTATGGCTTTTGGTTGGGGCATGTACGTACGATCACTATGCCAGTGACTGATGTGTTGTTCTCCCCAATACAATAGGAAGAATCCCGTAACATATTACAGTCTGTGCTAGCAAAACAGTCCTGTAGCTTAACATCTGCGTCATTTGACCACTTATTTTTTGGCCGAGTCACTGGTGCTTTCTGCTTTAGTTTTTGATTGTAAGCCGGAATCAGGAGGATAGAATTATGGTCAGATTTGCCAAATGGAGGGCAAGGGAGAGCTTTGTTCGCGTCTCTGTGTGTGGAGTAAAGGTGGTCTAGAGTTTTTTCCCTCTGGTTGCACATTTAACATGCTAGTAGAAATTAGGTGTGCCGCCTCTGGATGAGCGTTTTTCTGTTTGCGTATGGCCTTATACAGATTAATGAGTGCGGACTTTATGCCGGCATCAGGTTGTGGTGGTAAATAGACAGTTATGAAAAATACAGTTGAAAACTCTCTCGGTAAATAGTGTGGTCTACAGCTTATCATGAGCTACTCTACCTCAGGCGAACAAAACCTTGAGACTTCCTTAATGTTGGATTTTGTGCACCAGCTTTTGTTTACAAATATACACAGACCGTCACCCCTTGTTTTACCGGAGGTCGCTATTCTATCTTGCCGATGCAGCGTAAACCCCGCCAGCTGAATTTTATCCATGTTGTCGTTCAGCTACGACTCTGTGAAACATAAGATATTACAGTTTTTAATGTCCCGCTGTCCATCTATGTAACATTGCAAAAATCAGAAACTTTCTGTCCAGAAATGATGCAGAAAAATGTATCCATGCTTTTGTCACTTCTAGGTTAGACTACTGCAATGCTCTACTTTCCGGCTTCCCGGATAAAGCACTGAATAAACTTCAGTTAGTGCTAAATACGGCTGCTAGAATCTTGACTAGGACCAAAAAAATGTATCATATTACTCCAGTGCTAGCCTCCCTACACTGGCTTCCTGTCAAAGCAAGGGCTGATTTAAAGGTTTTACTGCTAACCTACAAAGCATTACATGGGCTTGCTTCTACCTATCTCTCTGATTTGGTCCTGCCGTACATACCTACACGTACGCTACGGTCACAAGACGCAGGCCTCCTAATTGTCCCTAGAATTTCTAAGCAAACAGCTAGAGGCAGAGCTTTCTCCTATAGAGCTCCATTTTTAAGGAACGGTCTGCCTACCCATGTCAGAGACGCAAACTCGGTCTCAACCTTTACGTCTTTACTGAAGACTCATCTCTTCAGTGGGTCATATGATTGAGTGTAGTCTGGCCCACGAATGGGAAGGTGAACGGAAAGGCTCTGGAGCAACGAACCGCCCTTGCTGTCTCTGCCTGGCCGGTTCCCCTCTTTCCACTGGGATTCTCTGCCTCTAACCCTATTACAGGGGCTGAGTCACTGGCTTACTGGGGCTCTCTCATACCGTCCCTGGGAGGGGTGTGTCACCTGAGTGGGTTGAGTCACTGATGTGATCATCCTGTCTGGGTTGGCGCCCCCCCTTGGGTTGTGCCGTGGCAGAGATTTTTGTGGGCTATACTCAGCCTTGTCTCAGGATGGTAAGTTGGTGGTTGAAGATATCCCTCTAGTGGTGTGGGGGCTGTGCTTTGGCAAAGTGGGTGGGGTTATATCCTTCCTGTTTGGCCCTATCCGGGGTTGTCCTCAGATGGGGCCACAGTGTCTCCTGACCCCTCCTGTCTCAGCCTCCAGGATTTATGCTGCAGTAGTTTATGTGTCGGGGGGGTAGGGTCAGTTTGTTATATCTGGATTCCTTCTCCTGTCCTATTCGGTGTCCTGTGTGAATTTAAGTATGCTCTCTCTAATTCTCTCTTTCTTTCTCTCTCTCGGAGGACCTGAGCCCTAGGACCATGCTTCAGGACTACCTGACATGATGACTCCTTGCTGTCCCCAGTCCACCTGGCCGTGCTGCTGCTCCAGTTTAAACTGTTCTGCCTTATTATTATTGGACCATGCTGGTCATTTATGAACATCTGAACATCTTGGCCATGTTCTGTTATAATCTCCACCCAGCACAGCCAGAAGAGGACTGGCCACCCCACATAGCTTGGTTCCTCTGAAGGTTTCTTCATATGTTTTGGCCTTTCTAGGGAGTTTTTCCTAGCCACTGTGCTTCTACCCCTGCATTGCTTGCTGTTTGGGGTTTTAGGCTGGGTTTCTGTACAGCACATTGAGATATCAGCTGATGTACGAAGGGCTATATAAATACATTTGATTTGATTTGCTGGTAGGATATTCGTGATCGTAGCTCATCTATTTTGTTATTCAATGATTGTACGTTGGCTAATAGGACTGATGGTAGAGGCAGATAGCCCACTCGGCATCGGATCCTTACAAGGCACCCGACCTACGTCCCAGATATCTCTGACTCTTTCTCACGCGAGTGACGAGGATGTGGGCCTTGTCGGGCGTCTGAAGTAAATCCTTCGCGTCCGACTCGTTAAAGAAGAAATCTTCGTCCAGTTCGAGGTGAGTGATCGCTGTCCTGATATCCAGAAGCTCTTTTCGATCATAAAAGATGGCGGCAGAAACATTATGTACAAAATAAGTTACAAATGACACAAAAAAGTGATAAAACATTAAATTGTTGTATAAATACCAAATATCTGCCATTGTATTCCCATTTTAACTTTGTTGTACTTTTAAATGGTTGAAAGCACAGTGATAATACATTTAGATGACAAAGAAACCAACAATCAGACACTGCTTTTCCATTGGAATTTGGTTGTGCTTTTAGACGGTTGAAAGCACACAATTCAACAAACTTCTGGCTGTCATTTTTGAGTGGGTGAATAAAGGTTGTAATCTCATTGATCAAGGTCTCAACCAAATATGACCCACATTTCCACGTTGAAATGACATGGGTGTGCTTAGTGGGCTAGGCCTATAGTTGTCAGGAAGTCTGTTGGCATAAAGGCAGGTCTCTATTTCAGTTAACACTTAATGTAGAAAGGTGTGATAGTGAATTGGAAGAGAAAGTGTGGGTCCGAGGGTGGAGGGGGAGCAGGCTGGGAGATAGAGTGAAACCAGTTGGGTATGGATACACTTGCTTTCATGGGCTGGGTTCCTTCCATTCTTTATCAAACAGGGTCAACGTTGGGTGGGACCTCAGGCATCCTGCATTGTTAGTCTCTAACTCTGGACCGGTTCCTTTCCTTTGGCGCCAAGCTCTCTACCCTTTTCTGTGTTCACAGATCTGATAGGTAAAAGCAATGCAATTGGAACTCCACAGGCTTTTGAAAGACTAGTAGGGATCCGCTCCGTATATCTTAAATTGATCAAGTCCTCTAGCTCAGATCTGTGAACACTGTAGAGGGTTGGCACTAAGGGAAGGGGATAGGGACTGAAAGGGAACTGGGCCTTAGTCACGTCTTGGAGACCCATTTGGAGTCGTGTTATTTCCTGAACTCGAGGAAGTCACAGTACAATCTCCTGACGTTCTTCAATACACACATGTACACCGGACACACACACTCACACACCCTCTGTTCAGCACAACACACATTCCGTTGCATTGATGAATCACAGATGCAGTACATTACAATATATAATGGCTGATCTCCTGTGAATAACTACAGTCGAGAATGGTCTTGAAAATGAAAACGTAGATTTTCCTTGGAAATGATGCCCATACTTTCCAATGAACCCACCCCAATGTAAACCTCCTGTTACTTTTCCAGGGGAAAGTAGTTATTCACAGGAGAACAACCATGTATCGTAATGCAATGTGTGTTGTGTTGAATCAGAGGGAATGTGTGTGCCATTGTGTGTGTGTGGTGTGTGTATTGAAGAATCTTCGTCACATTTCCAAGGAAATGTTTGGTCTTTTATCGGTTGCTGTCTCCCCTGACCCATAGCATAGCACACAAACATCCTGTCATTACAACTAGCATACACAACCGGTGTGTGTGTGTGTGATCTCTGCAGGCTCTGAGAGGAGGCAACATAAAGACACAGTACAGGAAACTGTAGCCCTGCATTCTGACAAGTCAGGAAACCCACTTCCTGACAGTCATGACTAAGATGGGTGTAAAAATGAAACTGTCTTGATGACCTCTACTAAACACTATGTACTGATGATTCAGAGATGTGTGAAGGACCCCAGGGATGCCAGGGTAAAGGGATTTTATTGTCACTACACATCATCATTTTAGGTACTTTTACAACAATGTGCGTTATTATTTTACGCACACGGTGACACGGAAACAACTTCTTTGTTGCTAGTTCTGCTCCCATGTGTCCATCTCCCTCTTTTTAACCTCTACGGGTTCGGTGTCCCTAAACCGGGACGTTGTAAACAACAGCCAATTCCAGGACATATACATGTCTTATATGGGCAGAAAGCTTCAATTCTTGTTAATCTAAATGCAGTGTCAGATTTACAGTAGCTATTACAAAAAACAATACCATGCTATTGTTTGAGAATAGTTCACAACAACAAAACACTTATCACGGAAACTGGTTTGATACATTCACCTCCAGGTAAATAATGTACTTACATTCAGTGATCTTGCTCTGATTTGTCATCCTGAGGGTCCCAGAGAAAAAATGTAGTGTAGTTTGAAAAATCAATTTTTATATTAAAATGTAGGAACTGGGTTCTACAGTTTGACCCCACTGCTGTCTCTGGCGCCACACCCACCCCCCCGCCCGGCCATCAAGATGTGTGAAGGTCAGTGTATTTTCTGTAGGGAAGCTAATGATAAACTTTATTTTTGTATTACCATAGCATTTTTATATGTAGTTATGTACTTGAAAATGTATAAATTGACCAATCCGACCCATTTGGGCAAACTCCTGGCAGACTTGATACAAAATGTTGTGTTGTGATGTAATTCTTCACTGGATCAGTTTTCTTGGATTTCAAAGATGGAACATAAAATAGAAAATGCATGTTTTTTTTGTTTGTATTATCTTTTACTAGATCTAATGTATTCATTTCACATTTCCACAAACATCAGTGTTTCCTTCAAATGATATCAATAATATGCATATCCTTGCTTCCTGAGCTACAGGCAGTTAGATTTGAGTATGTTTTTTTTAGGCTACATTGAAAAAAAGGGTCTGATCATTATTAATAGATTAGCCATGCCCAGTAGGCGGGCAACAGCAAGGTAATTAGAGGACACAAGGGAGTAGCAATTTGTTCATTGGCAGGTCAATCATAGTCTTTAAGGGCCTTTTTAACAGCTGCCCCAAAATGTACACTATACATTTTAACATCTTGAAAAAGGTCATAAAACTAGAGACAGTTGACAAAAGCCTGTGTTGAACAGTCGAATCAAAGGCAATAAAAAAGGTCTCTCAGTCAAGGACACCATGGAGGTGCCAGCTCAGCTGTGCCTACAGGGCTCGAGGGCCGCCCTGTGATGGAAGAACACGGAAGTCAAGGGGCATTGTATTCGGTTACCCAGTAAGGAATGTACATAGTCAAAGGGCACAGCATTTAGCCGCCCCATGGAGGGCCACGTGTGTCTCTGTGGCATGGCTGTAGGGTCGCTGGGGCCCACCAATGGGAGCTGAGTGAGGTGCAAGAAGCTGAAGGTGGTCTCCTGACCATAGCTGAAGGAGTGAAGGAGTGAGGCGTGCTGACCATGCTGTTGGGTGGCTCTCCTACCACAACTGAAGGAGATTACTCCTGTGCTGGTGGGAACCCCTGTGGTAGGTCAGACAGGGCTCCATAAACTGGGGGAGGCTTGGATCTTAAGGCATGACTTGCCTGGGCCCCAGAGACAAGTCAGGTGGTTCCCCAGGTGTGAGGGCCAAATGGTCTTCCAGCCCAGGAAGCGGGTAGACCCCCAGAACTGGAGACAGTAGGACTCTCAGGTCAGGGAGTGGTGGGTCCCCCAGGCCAGGGGCTGAGGGCCTAGCAGGGTATGAATCTCAGGGCCTGACAGGGGACTTTGAATTTACTACTAAGGCTTAGAACCAAGTATGGCAGGAGACTGTGAACTAAGCTGAGCAGGGAACTTGGCACCTAGCGCTAGGACAGGAGACTGGGCTCTGGCTGTGACTTGGGGCTACTAGAGGCATGGACTCAGAACCTAGCAGCTAAACTTGCTAGAGGCATGGACTCTGAGCCTAGCAGAACAGGAGACACAGGGTGTAGAACCAGGGTAGGAGGTTTGGTGTGAAGCACTAAGGGAGCTGACTGTTTGCTGAGGCTGGGGGGCTGCGGATCAACTGAGAGCAGAGGCTGCGGACAACCCAAAACCTAGTGGAAACTGAATCTGAACCTGAGAGGGAGAACGACTCTGAACCTGACAGGCAAACTGGCTCTGGACCTGACAGGCAAACTGGCTCTGGACCTGACAGGCAAACTGGCTCTGGACCTGACAGGCAAACTGGCTCTGGACCTGACAGGGAAACTGGCTCTGGACCTGACAGGGAAACTGGCTCTGGACCTAACAGGGAAACTGGCTCTGGACCTGACAGGGAAACTGGCTCTGGACCTGACAGGGAAACTGGCTTTGGACCTGACAAGGATACTGTCACTGGAGCTGACAGGGAGAACAAATCTGAACCTGACAGGTAACCTGGCTCTGGACCTAACAGGTAAACTGGCTCTGGACCTAACAGGGAAATTGGCTCTGGACCTAACAGGGAAACTGGCTCTGGACCTAACAGGGAAACTGGCTCTGGACCTAACAGGGAAACTGGCTCTGGACCTAACAGGGAAACTGGCTCTGGACCTAACAGGGAAACTGGCTCTGGACCTAACAGGGAAACTGGCTCTGGACCTAACAAGGAAACTGGCTCTGGACCTAACAGGAAAATTGGCACTGGACCTGACAGGGAAACTGGCTCTGGACCTGACAGGGAAAGTGGCTCTGGACCTGACAGGGAAAGTGGCTCTGGACCTGACAGGGAAAGTGGCTCTGGACCTGTCAAGGATACTGACACTGGAGCGGACAGGGAGAACGACTCTGAAACTGGCAGGGAAACTGATTCTGGACCTGACAGGAAAAACCACGGAGTGCTAGGAGAGCATTAGAGCTCTGGGCCTACTCCAGGAACTGGTAACTCTGAGCCTAGCTGGGCAGCCACCTGATAACCCACCTGGGTTAGGAACTGAGGGCCGACTAGTGCTGGAGACAACATATCTAGTACAGCTGGACACTGAGGACCTAGTGCTAGGGACTGAAGGCCTTAGGAGGGCTGAGGACTGAAAACCTAGCACCAGCAACTTGTGGCCTAGCAGGGCAGGAGGCTGAAAGTCTGGCGGGCTAGGGAGCTGCAGGCTGACTATGTTTGAAGACAGTGAGCCTAGTGCAGCGAACTCTGGGCTTAATAGGGCAGGAGCCTAAACCTGGTGGGCTAGGCAACTTGCTACCAACTAAGACAGAGGGCTGAGATCTGAGCAGAGCAGGAAACAGCAGACCTGAAAACAGGGCAGGTAACTTATAGCCTAGCATGGCATGGCAGGGGGCTCTAAGCCTGGCAGGATAGGAAGCTGCATACCCAATAAGGTAGGAGACCCGATCCGTACAGGGCAGGAGACTGTAGACCTGCAGATGGGGCAGCTAATTTAGGGCCTAGTAGTGTCAATTTCCCTCTCTTCATCAGATTAGCCACACCCAGTAGGTAATTAGAGAACACAGGGTTTTATTTTTTATTTTTGAACCTTTGCCTCTAGGCAAGTCAGTTAAGAACAAATTCTTATTTACAATGACGGCCTACCCCGGCCAAACCCGGACGACGGTGGATCAATTGTGCGCCGCCCTATGGGACTCCCAATTACGGCCAGATGTGATACATCCTGGATCCGAACCAGAGACTGTAGTGACGCCTCTTGCATTGAGATGCAGTGCCATAGACTGCTGGGCAGGTCAATCGTGGTATGTAAGGGCATGGTCTGGGACATATTTAATATTCATATGACTAAGGCTACATTACTTATTCGATTTAGATTCTATTGGAGCAAAGTGCCTCTTGTCCGCTTAAATCTGTTTTGAGTTCCGTTTCTTGATTTCGTTCCTGGTTGTTCATCTCAAATATTTCTCATATCATATAAATTAGACATTTCTGAGACAAAGGTCTAGTTCTATTTAATTCAGTGCCTGATCAGCCGATCAGAGCTGCTGATTTTAAAATACATAGTTATTAGGGCTGTCAAACGATAACTAAATGTAATTTTTTTAAACTTACAGGATATTCTGACATTTAAAAGACAACTCTGCCACTCCGCAACATTATATTATTTATCTCCAGCACCAAACCAGTATTTACATTTGCAAAAACGACGCATGTCTAAGTTATGTCAGAAAAATATAACATTCAAAAGTTCTACCCGATGACATCATTAAAAGTTTTAATATTTTAAAAACATTGATTATCAAACACTTGATGATTCAATAAATGGTTGATTTATAAAGAAACACCTGTCTATATCCTGTCCTACAGTGGACAGTGCATGTCAGAGCACAAACTATACCATGAAGTCCAAGGAAATGTGGCAGATATCTGTGGAAGGGTATAAAACCATTTCTAGAGTGTTGAAAGTGTTCAAGAGCCCAGTGGTCTCCATCATTAGGAAATTTAAAGAAATATGAAACTACCCGGACTCTACATAGAGCTGGCCATCTGACCAAACTGAACAACCGGGCAAGAAGGACCTTGGTCAGGGAAGTGACCAAAAATCCAATGGCCACTGACAGAACTACAGAGTTCCTTGGCTAAGATGGGAGAAACTGCCAGAAGGAAAACAGTCTCTATAGCACTTCACCAAACTTGGCTTTATGGTAGAGTGGCCAGATGGAAGCCACTCCTCAGTAAAAGGCACATGACAGCCCCCTTGGAGGTTGCCAAAATGCACCTAAAGACTCTCAGACCATGAGAAACAAGATTCTCTGGTCTGATGAAACTAAGATTAAACTCTTTGGCCTGAATACCAAGCGTCACGTCTGGAGGAAACCTGGCACCATCCCTACGATGAAGTATAGGTGGCAGCAGCATGCTGTGGGGATGTTTTTCAACAGAAGGGACTGGGAGACTAGTCAGGATCGAGGGAAATATGAATGGAGCAAAATACAGAGAGATCCTTGATGAAAACCTTTCTCAAAAGCGCTCAGGACCTCAGACTGGAGCGAAGGTTCACCTTCCAACAGGACAACAACCCTAAGCAGACAGCCAAGACAACGCAGGAGTGGTTTTGGGACATGTCTCTGAATGTCCTTGAGTGGCCCAGCCAGAGCCCAGACTTGAACCCTATCGAACATCTCTGGAGAGATCTAAAAATAGCTGTGTTAGAGACGATCCCCATCCAACCTGACAGAGCTTGAGAGGATCTGCAGAGAAGAATGGGAGAAACTCCCCAAATTCAAGTGTGCCAAGCATGTAGCGTCATACCCATTAAGACTCGAGGCTGTAATCGCTGCCAAAGGTGCTTTAACATAGTAATATAATAATAATAATATATGCCATTTAGCAGACGCTTTTATCCAAAGCGACTTACAGTCATGTGTGCATACATTCTACGTATGGGTGGTCCCGGGGATCGAACCCACTACCCTGGCGTTCCAAGCGCCATGCTCTACCAACTGAGCTACAGAAGGACTGAGTAAAGGGTCTGTAAATAAAATCTGTTTTTTTATTTTGAATACATTTTTTATTTTTCCACATGTAGAAAATGTTAAGAGGTCTGAATAGTTTCCCGAATACACTGTATACCCAGGGTTGTTATTTGGATTCACGCATTGGAATTATATTGAATGGTGCTTATATCATGCTACACCACAATAAACATAACAGTTCAAATGCCGCCACCAGTGCTTTTGATCAAGAAGTGACAGGTGGGCGTGAAATCTCCACTGTGCTCTATTAACACCACGGACAGCGCTCTACACACTAAAGCAAAGCCGATGAAAACCTATGCTGGTGTCATGACGTGGCCCTTTCTGGGTGTAGATCGTGACTTCCCCCTCTCTCACTCTCTCCTACACCCAGTTCGGTTGTCTCAGGTCATAAATTCCTGGCGGAGACTCTCTTCACCTGGTCATGCAGAGAGAGAGAGACCACAAAGTGAACAAAGGATTTCACGTGGCCGAACTCCTAAATCCCCAAAATGGGAAAATGAAACTATTATGTCCACTTGTGAGAATGTGGGAAGGGTCCGTGGACACTTAAGGGACAGTTATGTTGAGTGTGTTTCATTTGGTGACCTCATGAAGGACAGGAAACACACAATTATATCTCTGAACGTGTACATTTCTCAATTATGGTGTTTGCATCTAATTATTTTATAAAATGAATGAGTAAAGATGAAACTATTTGTGAAATTATGTAATGTGATGTTAACCTTTTTAATTTTGAGAGAATTGTATTTCCTGTAAAGTTTAACTAGTCAGCGGCCACACTCCCTTGAGCACAGACATGATCTGGCGTCATGGAACTGCCTTTTCTACTGTTACGAATACAAGCCCCTCCTAAGAAAATCCACTCCAGACTAAGCAAACCCACAGCGTGAGCTAAGGTTGCAATGGTTGTTAAACCGAGGACGAGAATACAGACAACCGCTGAAACATCTATTCTATGAGAACATTTCTGAATGGTACTCTAACCAGAAAGAGAGAGAGACTCGGATGAACTCTCCAGCAGACGGACCAGATTCCAACAGAGAAGAAAACAATGATATACACCGTAACTATGTACTTGCAATTATTCTCGAATGAGTGGATTAGCATTTCAATGTACAGTCGTGGACAAAAGTTTTGAGAATGACACAAATATTAATTTCCACAAAGTTTGCTGCTTCAGTGTCTTTAGATATTTTTGTCAGATGTTACTATGGAATACTGAAGTATAATTACAAGCATTTCATATGTGTCAAAGGCTTTTATTGGCAATTACATGAAGTTGATGCAAAGAGTCAATATGTTGGAATGTTGACCCTTCTTTTTCAAGACCTCTGCAATCTGCCCTGGCATGCTGTCAATTAACTTCTGGGCCACATCCTGACTAATGGCAGCCCATTCTTGCGTAGTCAATGTTTGGAGTTTGTCAGAATTTGTGGGGTTTTGTTTGTCCACCTCTTGAGAATTGAGCACAAGTTCACAAGGTCTGGGGAGTTTCCTGGCCATGGACCCAAAATATTGGTTCAACAATTGAACCGCTTTCCTTGAAGTTCTTGATGATTCCATAAATGGTTGATTTAGGTGCAATCTTACTGGCAGCAATATCCTTGCCTGTGAAGCGCTTTTTGTGCAAAGCAATGATGACGGCACGTTTCCTTGCAGGTAACCATGATTGACAGAGGAAGAACAATGATTCCAAGCATTACCCTCCTTTTGAAGCTTCCAATCTGTTATTCGAACTCAGTCAGCATGACAGAGTGATCTCCAGCCTTGTCCTCGTCAACACTCACACCTGTGTTAACGAGACATGATGTCAGCTGGTCCTTTTGTGTCAGGGCTGAAATGTAGTGTAAATGTTTTTGGGGATTCAGTATATTTGCATGGCAAAGAGGGACTGCAATTGATTTCAATTAATCCGAACACTAATCCTAACATTCTGGAGTATATGCAAATTGCCATCATACAAACTCAGGCAGCAGACTATGAAAAATTAATATTTGTGTCATTCTCAAAACTATTGCCATGACTGTATATAATTATAGACTGTGTAATGAATCAATGTTGTCTTCCTCGCTCTTTCTCAGTCCACACCCCCTTCCCTTTGTCCACCAAGCCGTCATATCGGTTTCGCCCACTAGGGAATCTTCCCTATCTTTGTTAGTAACCAATATCTACTGTTTGTTTGTTTATGCATTTCTGTGATTATTTAGTTAGTTTAGTAAATAAATGATTAAGCCAATAGGTGTATGGATGATTTATAGTAAAAGGCTGGGTTCGTTCAGATGAGACTAACGTGAGGTAAAGAATAATTCATTAATAGAAGACTAATTGATGAGATATTAACATTATAACTTTGTAATCTAAAGATTTTCCGTGGTGCCCTGACTTCCTAGTTAATTAAATGTACATGATTAGTTTAATCACGTAATAATAATAATTACAGAGAATTTATTTGATAAAATAAGTTTTCACCTTAAATGATGCCAAAGACACGACACTGGCTAAGGATGCATTTTGACATTCCATACCCTACATTTTTGCTGAAATGACACCACTGGCTGTGCCACCAAGACTTTGATCAAAACCAACCAGCTAGATTGTTTCTTACCTTTTCAGAAGAGTTCCAGCCTCCTTGATGCTTTGTGGAACTTTCATTCCATTCTCCCCAAAATCTTCTTGTAAGATCTCCCTCAAATTCCAGTTGGATTAGTTGAGCTTTCCTGGTGTAGCATGCTTCTTCTGTGCTGACTGAACAAGCTTGTAAAAGTGGAAAATTAGTTCTCGCATGTAGCTGAGGATGCCTCACTCCTTTCATTTTGAATATCGTGGGACGTGTGTGTGGCATTGTTGGGTATGGTGCTAAACACCTTGGCAAACTCCTTGTCGTTTCAGAGAGTATTTTCCATCATAGACAGAAAAAGTCCACTGCCCCCCTCCCCTCTTGACTCTCGTCCAATGTCCCCCTTGATGATTAACACAATCGCAGACAAATACATGTGATTTCTTGCCAGCTGCCCATCATTAACAAAAGTTGACAGCGATTTTCCCATAGCACTTCGAACTTGTTTTTCTTTCCACATTGCAGTGCATTTCAAGCAAAACAACAGCAGACTTAACAAAAACATGAACAACAACAGGGGTGGGCTCAAGGAAGGGAAAGAGTGTGATGTATCTGTGTTTGGGGAGGGTAGGGTTGGGGTTTGGATACAAACCTGATTTAAGGTAAGGGGTGGGTTAGGGGTAAGGATGCCATTCACATTGAACTGGACTGTGTTTACAGCTGTGGTCATGAGTAGATGCGCTTGTTTTGAGATCAAAGCAAGGGGCAGTGTTGTATTTTGAGACACGCGTAGCCAATAGGCAAAGGGTAGCATCATTTGTAATAATGGTATGGGAATAATAATGCATTCTATTTTGCAAAATGATTTCTTGCATCAAACAATACGACAACATTTTCAGTCACCTTGTCTGAAGAAGAAGTGGAAAACAGGTTAATGTCAAGCCCTGCATGTTTTTTTCAAAAGTCTCATGGAATTTAGGCCTACATTGAGCACCACACATTGGCTGCTACTGTAGGTATTTCCATGTTAAAATGTTTTGGGATGCATTTTTTCCATTGTTTTTGTGGTAGGCCACTGGTAGGCCTACATTACGATCAAATAGCCACAGCAGCCTACTTGGCCACTGTTAAAACTAACTTAAGGTGGGTACAGACTCAGTGTTCAAATTAAAAGTGTGCTGGAAGTTGCACCGAATTTTTGCACTCAGCAGACCTGAAATTTGCTCAGTACCAAAAAAAAAAAAAAGAGGGAACATTGCCGACCTCCCAATTCAATTAACCCCTGGCTATCTGATTACAACAAGGTTTACGAGTTCAAATGCAGACATCAAATGTGAAGCAATTTGCGCACTGCCTAAATGGCTGAAAGGCAAAACAAACTGGCAGTGTCTCTAATTTCTAAAAGTGAGAAAAAAGGCTGCAGGCTGGCAGCTGCTCTCCGAGCGATGCTTTGCATGGTCCTAAAGCCAGCCAATGCTAAACAGCCATTTCATTTTAATCAGGATTGGAATGATTTTTGTCTACTTTTTTTGTTGTTGCTTACTTTACATTTTTGTTCTTGAGCTAGGGCATGGCGACTGCCCCTGATAGAATTGCGCGTTGTTTTCACAAACTCAGCAAAAAAAGAAACGTCCTCTCACTGTCAACTGCGTTTATTTTCAGCAAACTTAAACTTCTTATGGCTTGGGGGCAGTATTTCGACGTCTGGATGAGAAGCGTGCCCAAAGGAAACTGCCTGTTACACAGGATATGCATATAATTGGTAGATTTGGATAGAAAACACTCTAAAGTTTACAAAACTGTTAAAATAATGTCTGTGAGTATAACAGAACTGATATGGCAGGTGAAAACCTCAGGAAAATCCATCCAGGAAGTGGGTATTTTCAATTGAATGCCTATAAAGTATCTAATGGGTTAGGACCCAGAATGCAGTTCCTATGGCTTCCACTAGATGTCAGGTCTTTAGACAATGTTTCAGGCTTGTTTTCTGAAAAATGAAGAAGAATGAGACCTTTCTGTCACTGGACTGTAGAATTCATGCAGAGCTGGTTTGCGCGCATGACCGAGTGCGCACCCTTCATTGTTTTTCCTTTCTATTGAATACGGTATTGTCCAGTTTAAATATGATCAATTATTTAGACAACTGACAACCTGAGGATTAATTAAAAACATTGTTTGACATGTTTTGACGAACTTTACCGGTACTATTAGGATGTATTCGTCTGCATGTTTTGACCGCCTTTGAGCCAGTGAATTACTGAACAAAACACGCTACAAAACTGAGTTTTTGGGATAAAAAGGGGGACTTAATCAAACAAAAACAAACATTTATTGTGTAGCTGGGACTCTCGTGACTGCAACCATATGAAGATCTTCAAAGTTAAGTGATTAATTTTATCGCTATTTTTGACTTTGACTGTAATTCCTTTACTTGGTTGTAAAATGTTTGTATGCTTTTGTAAGCGGGGTGCTGTCCTCAGATAATTGCATGGTATGCTTTCGCCGTAAAGCTTTTTGGAGATCTGACAAAGCGGCTGGATTAACAAGAAGTTCATCTTTAAGCCGATGTACAACACTTGTATTTTCTATGAATGTTTATTATGACTATTTCTGTATTTTGAATTTGGCCGAATTTCACCGGATGTTGTCGAAGTGGGTCGCTAGCTGAACGCCTGCACCAGAAAGGTTAACATGTGTAAATATTTGTATGAACATAAGATTCAACAACAGACATAAACTGAACAAGTTCCACAGACATGTGACTAAGCAGAAATTGAATAATGTGTCCCTGAACAAAGGGGAAGGTCAAAATCAAAAGTAAGTCCGTATCTGGTGTGGCCACCAGCTGCATTAAGTACTGCAGTGAATCTCGTCCTCATGGACTGCGCCAGATTCGCCAGTTATTGCTGTGAGATGTTACGCTACTCTTCCACCAAGGCACCTGCAAGTTGTAAGGTGGCGGTGATATGATCCTTGACTAGCCTCTCAAAGCACCTCATGAGGACAGAAGTAAATGCTTACAGGGCGGTAGTCTTTTACTTGACTTCCGGCACCGACAGAGATGGCCGCCTCGCTTCGCGTTCCTAGGAAACTATGCAGTTTCCCAGGTCATCTTAGGTTTCATTACATACAGTCGAGAAGAACTACTGAATATAAGATCAGCGTCAACTCACCATCAGTACGACCAAGAATACTCCCTGCCTTTCAAACAGGACAACGGAATGGTTCCCATGCAGCGACCCAAAAAAACTACTCCGAAAAAGAGGGAAACGAGGCGGTCTTCTGGTCAGACTCTGGAGACGGGCACATCGTGCACCACTCCCTAGCATTCTTCTCGCCAATGTCCAGTCTCTTGACAACAAGGTTGATGAAATCCGAGCAAGGGTAGCATTCCAGAGGGACATCAGAGACTGTAACGTTCTTTGCTTCACGGAAACATGGCTCACTGGAGAGACGCTATCGGAGGCGGTGCAGCCAGCGGGTTTCTCTACGCATCGCGCCAACAGAAACAAACATCTTTCTGGTGAGAAGAGGGGAGGGGGCGTATGCCTTATGGCTAACGAGACATGGTGTGATGAAAGAAACATACAGGAACTCAAATCCTTCTGTTCACCTGATTTAGAATTCCTCACAATCAAATGTAGACCGCATTATCTACCAAGAGAATTCTCTTCGATTATAATCACAGCCATATATATCCCCCCCCAAGCAGACACATCGATGGCTCTGAACAAACTTTATTTGACTCTTTGCAAACTGGAATCCATTTATCCGGAGGCTGCATTCATTGTAGCTGGGGATTTTAACAAGGCTAATCTGAAAACAAGACTCCCTAAATTTTATCAGCATATCGATTGCGCAACCAGGGGTGGAAAAACCTTGGATCATTGTTACTCTAACTTCCGCGACGCATATAAGGCCCTGCCCCGCCCTCCTTTCGGAAAAGCTGACCACGACTCCATTTTGTTGATCCCTGCCTACAGACAGAAACTAAAACAAGAGGCTCCCACGCTGAGGTCTGTCCAACGCTGGTCCGACCAAGCTGACTCCACACTCCAAGACTGCTTCCATCACGTGGACTGGGATATGTTTCGTATTGCGTCAGATAACAATATTGACGAATACGCTGATTCGGTGTGCGAGTTCATTAGAACGTGCGTTGAAGATGTCGTTCCCATAGCAACGATTAAAACATTCCCTAACCAGAAACCGTGGATTGATGGCAGCATTCGCGTGAAACTGAAAGCGCGAACCACTGCTTTTAATCAGGGCAAGGTGACTGGTAACATGACCGAATACAAACAGTGCAGCTATTCCCTCCGCAAGGCTATCAAACAAGCTAAGCGTCAGTACAGAGACAAAGTAGAATCTCAATTCAACGGCTCAGACACAAGAGGCATGTGGCAGGGTCTACAGTCAATCACGGACTACAAGAAGAAATCCAGCCCAGTCACGGACCAGGATGTCTTGCTCCCAGGCAGACTAAATAATTTTTTTGCCTGCTTTGAGGACAATACAGTGCCACTGACACGGCCTGCAACGAAAACATGCGGACTCTCCTTCACTGCAGCCGAGGTGAGTAAGACATTTAAACGTGTTAACCTTCGCAAGGCTGCAGGCCCAGACGGCATCCCCAGCCGCGCCCTCAGAGCATGCGTAGACCAGCTGGCCGGTGTGTTTACGGACATATTCAATCAATCCCTATACCAGTCTGCTGTTCCCACATGCTTCAAGAGGGCAACCATTGTTCCTGTTCCCAAGAAAGCTAAGGTAACTGAGCTAAACGACTACCGCCCCGTAGCACTCACTTCCGTCATCATGAAGTGCTTTGAGAGACTAGTATCACTAGTATCAACGACCATATCACCACCACCCTACCTGACACCCTAGACCCACTCCAATTTGCTTACCGCCCAAATAGGTCCACAGACGATGCAATCTCAACCACACTGCACACTGCCCTAACCCATCTGGACAAGAGGAATACCTATGTGAGAATGCTGTTCATCGACTACAGCTCGGCATTCAACACCATAGTACCCTCCAAGCTCGTCATCAAGCTCGAGACCCTGGGTCTCGACCCCGCCCTGTGCAACTGGTTACTGGACTTCCTGACGGGCCGCCCCCAGGTGGTGAGGGTAGGCAACAACATCTACACCCCGCTGATCCTCAACACTGGGGCCCCACAAGGGTGCGTTCTGAGCCCTCTCCTGTACTCCCTGTTCACCCACGACTGCGTGGCCACGCACGCCTCCAACTTAATCATCAAGTTTTAAGTTCCTCGGCATACACATCACAGACAAACTGAATTGGTCCACTCACACAGACAGCATCGTGAAGAAGGCGCAGCAGCGCCTCTTCAACCTCAGGAGGCTGAAGAAATTTGGCTTTTCACCAAAAGCACTCACAAACTTCAACAGATGCACAATCGAGAGCATCCTGGCAGGCTGTATCACCGCCTGGTACGGCAACTGCTCCGCCCACAACCGTAAGGCTCTCCAGAGGGTAGTGAGGTCTGCACAACGCGTCACCGGGGCAAACTACCTGCCCTCCAGGACACCTACACCACCCGATGTTACAGGAAGGCCATAAAGATCAAGGACATCAACCACCCGAGCCACTGCCTGTTCACCCCGCTATCATCCAGAAGGCGAGGTCAGTACAGGTGCATCAAAGCTGGGACCGAGAGACTGAAAAACAGCTTCTATCTCAAGGCCATCAGACTGTTAAACAGCCACCACTAACACTGAGTGGCTGCTGCCAACACACTGACACTGACTCAACTCCAGCCACTTTAATAATGGGAATTGATGGGAATGATGTAAATATATCACTAGCCACTTTAAACAATGCTACCTTATATAATGTTACTTACCCTACATTATTCATCTCATATGCATACGTATATACTGTACTCTATATCATCGACTGCATCCTTATGTAATACATGTATCACTAGCCACTTTAACTATGCCACTTTGTTTACATACTCATCTCATATGTATATACTGTACTCGATACCATCTACTGTATCTTGCCTATGCTGCTCTGTACCATCACTCATTCATATATCCTTATGTACATATTCTTTATCCCCTTACACTGTGTATAAGACAGTAGTTTTGGAATTGTTAGTTAGATTACTTGTTGGTTATTACTGCATTGTCGGAACTAGAAACACAAGCATTTCGCTACACTCGCATTAACATCTGCTAACCATGTGTATGTGACAACTAAAATTGGATTTGATTTCTCTTTGTCTTCTTGGTTGGGTACAGGAACAATGGTAGCCATCTTGAAGCATGTGGGGACAACAGACTGAGATAGGGAGCGATTGAATATGTCCGTAAACACACCAGCCAGCTGGTCTGCACATGCTCTGATGACACGGCTAGGGATGCCGTCCAGGCCAGAAACCTTGCGAGGGTTAACAAGTTTAAATGTTTTACTCACATCAGCCATGGAGAAGGAGAGGGGGGCACAGTCTTTGTTAGTGAGCCGCGACAATAACACTGTATTATCCTCAAAGCAGGCAAAGAATGTGTTTAGTTTGTCTGGCAGCATGACGCCGGTGTCCATGACACATCAATTTTGGATGTTTTCAATGTATTTTCTACCATTTCAGAAAATATAATTAAATCGTGATAAAAAGACTGTGGTGCACTAAACATTACAAAACATTTATAAAAACTGATCAACTCTAACAGCCCTAATAATTATATACTTCCATAGTTCTGAGGTGCTCTTGATGTTGCTTGGAGTCAACTCGTTTGGGACTATTTAATTGGTTCCAATTCTGACTGCCTGACTTGTCAAACACGTAGAGATAAACTGACTGGCGTGTTCACCCACTAACAGAGATTACAGGAGACCTGACAATGAAAGGAACAAGCACGTTGATACATGCAACACAGTTCACACATCCCAGGCACCCAACATGCATTGACTCACCACATAGCTTCAACTTCCAATGTGTAGAAGACTTCATTTTCATGGTTGCTTTTAACGTGAGCTCTGATGTCACAAGTCATATGCTTTCAATGTTTCATTTGATGTCCGTTTATTGATGAATAATGTACTAAGAAAAATGACTCACTAACACTAATATAAACCAATGAAGGCTAACCACAAAGTAGTAGTGTCAAATTGCCAATCTAAGTTCTGCAGTTCCCTACTTTAATGGGTAGGGTAAGGATTGTGTGGCGGATAAAACTGATCCTAGATCTGCCTGTGTGTATGACAGAAAGGGATACACAGAGATACACGCAATTACTTTAGGCTTCAAAGTAGCTCTTTTAACTAACATTACCTACAGCATTTAAGCCTGGTTCAGAACCAGCCCGTATAAAGAATCCATTACAAACAGTTCACTCAGTCAGTGACAGGTCTGCTGCAAGCCTGTAAATCCATAGCTTGTAGGACAGTGACACCCTGCTTTCATTTATTTCTCTCTCTGCCTAAGCACTGATCAGAGTACACACACCTTCAGGGTTGGCTTCCCGGACACAGATTAAGCCTGGTCCCGGATTTAAAACGCAAACTCGATAGAGAATCTCCTGTGCTCAGGAAACCACCCTTCAGAGTACAGACTTCAAATAAAAGACAGGGACAGAATATCAAGTGTCAAATCTCTATATTTAAACCATCCATCCATTCAACAGACCAACCACCTGACTATGACAGGTTTATACCACACAGAGAGAAAGGAGAGTCAGTGTAGTGTACTTACAGTATATACAGTGTGTGTGTGTGCGCGCGCGCGCATGTGTAAGTGTGTATACATGTATTCTGCATCTCTCCCACAACATTGTACTTTTAAAAAATTCATATACTGCGTGTGTATATTTCGCAGATATCTACTCATTTCTGTACAGCAAGACACACAGGAGACGGGGGGGGGTGTTGTTACGAGTTTACATGGGGACAGAAAATAGGGAGGGGAATAAAACAAAATGTCACTCTACGGCCTCATTGGGCCCAGTCACGTGCAAGGAGTGCGGGGCTGGTCCTTGGTTGGGTGGCAGAACCAACGGAAGGAGGGGGAGTGCGACCCCATGTCCAATCAATAGGAGGAATCCATCTCTCTGTCCTCCCTCTCTTCCTCGTCCATCTTTCGACCGTGCTTCCTGAAGTACTTGTACCTTTGAACATAAAGCTTGACCAGGTTGCTCACCTTGACCGGGTTGATCTCTCCCGTTCGACTGTGGCAGATCTGAGAAGCAGACACAGGTCGGTATTAGTCATAAACACACTATATATCAAATGGCTGTTACAGCGTAATTACTGTGTAGTTACAGTTTAACTAGGCTGTAATTACAACTTCCAATTGCAACTGCTGGAACATAGTAACATATTCTGCATTATAAACCGGTTAGTTTGCGTCCTGGATGATGATTGGCTGAAACAGCATTTCAGCCGCGTGTATATTGTACAATATACCACAGGTATACTGCAAAAATACTCCTTATGTTGGAAACCAGTTTATAATTGCAATATGGCACCTCTGAGGTTTGTGGTATATGGCCAATATACAGCTCCGCGTTGTGCATAAGAACAGCCCTTGGCCATGGTACACTGAACAAAAAGATAAAGCACAACATACAACAATTTCAAAGATTTTACTGAGTCACAGTTCATAACGAAATCAATTATGCCCTAATCTATGGATTTCACATGACTGGGAATACATATACGCATCTGTGTGTCACAGATAGCTTTTTTTTTTTATATATATGCACGTGGATCAGAAAACCACTCAGTAGTTGGTGTGACCACCATCTGCCTCATGCAGCGCCACATATCTCCTTTGCATAGAGTTGATCAGGCTGTTGATTGTGGCCTGTGGAATGTTGTCACACTCTTCAATGGCAGTGCGAAGTAGCTGGATATTGGCGGGAACCGGAACATGCAGTCGTAAACGTTGATCCAGAGCAACCCAAACATGCTCAATGGGTGACATGGATGTGCAGGCCATGGATGAACTGGGACATTTTCAGCTTCCAGGAATTGTGTTCAGATCCTTGCGACATGAGGCCGTGCGTTATAATGCGGTGATGGATGAATGGCACGACAATGAGCCTCAGGATCTCGTCATGATATCCCTGTACATTCAAATTGCCTTCGAAAAAATGCAATCGTGTTACTTATGCCTCCACATATTATAACCACACTGCCAGCACGGGCACTCTGTTCACAATGTTGACATCAGCAAACAGCTCTCCCACACAACGCCGTCTGCCCAGTACAATTGAAACCGGTATTCATCCGTGAAAAGCACACTTCTCTAGTGTGCCAGTGGCCATCGAAGGAGAGTATTTGCCCACTGAAGTCAGTTACGACACCAAACTGCAGTCGGGTCAAGATCCCGGTGAGGACGGCGAGCACACAGACAAGCGTCCCTGAGACGGTTTCTGATAGTTAGTGAAGAAATTCTTCAGTTGTGCATACTCAGTTTCATCAGCTGGCGTGGTTACACATGGTCTACGGTTGTGAGGCCAGTTAGACATACTGTCAAATTCTCTAAAACGGCATTGGAGGTTGCTTATGAACATTACATTATCTGGAAACAGCTCTGGTGGACATTCCTGCAGTCAGCATGCCAATTGCAAGACATCTGTGGCATTGTGTGGTGTGACAAAGCTGCACATTTTAGAGTGACCTTTTATTGTCCCCCGCACAAGGTGCAACTGTGTAATGATCCTGCTGTTGAATACGCTTCTTGATATGCCACACCTGTCAGGTGGAAGGTTTATCTTGGCAAAGGAGAAATGCTCACTAACAGGGATGTAAACAAATTTGTGAACAAACTTTGAGAAATAAGCTCTTTGTGCACATGTTATTTTTTTAAAATCTTTTATTTCAGCTCATGAAACCAACACTTAACATGTTGTGTTTATATTTTTGTTCAGTTTATTGGCCAATATACCACACCGCCTCAGGCCTTATTGCTTAAATATACTACACTCCCTCTGGCCTTTATGAAGTCTACTTCCAACAACTGTTTGTGGAAATTCTTTAAACCTTCACAAACAAGTCAAAGTAATTGTATCGACACCACACCACTCAGTCTAGTAATTACGCCAATCTTTAAATTGTGTGAGCCAATATTTTTAAATGTGCAAGTCACAAACAGGTTGAACAGCAATTGTTATTCCTATGGAACAAGATGCACCTACACTCCGTTACTGAGATACGCTACAGCCTAAATCCAAAAGCCTGACCATTGCAGAGCAGACGTTTTTGTTCCAGCCCAGCACTAACACACCTGATTCAACTGTTTATCAAGTCATAGAATAAGGTGTTTGACACCCTCGAATAACAGCGTTAAGAACGCTGAACAAAGCGTTCGTAACAACGGCGCACTCAGCCGCGCGGCAACGGCGCACTCAGCCGCGCGGCAACGGCGCACTTAAACCATGTAATAACAATGTAATGCAGCTAAAACAGGTTTATGGTTCGAGAGCTGGGTTACCTTGTGTACTGCCTTCCTCAGGATGTCCTTGTAGTCGTCCTTGTTAATGTCTTTACGCTGGTAGTACGGCTTAATGGCCAGCTTCACCTCCTCCACCGCACGCTCCTGAGTGTGGAGCTTCTTCAGGTACTGAGAGTGAGAGAGAGAAAAATAAAATAAGAGGTGCAGTACTAGGGTTGAAAGGTATACCGAAACGTCAGTACTTTTTAGATACCAGAACATGCAAAACTGTTTTGCAGTAGAATGTCACTTTCGGTACTTCTGTCAAATGTCCCTCACGGATCAAGCCATTCTTATCAGCGCAGCCGAACCCCTTATTATAGCGTGCACAGTGCCTGCTACACTTGCTCATTTCTAGCCTGCACTGGTAGTCTGGGCAACATCATGTTGGCTCCCCACTCATGCTGAACAGAAGTTAACAGACTTGAACAATGCGACAAGGCATGTAGATGTTGAAACTGTTAACTACTGTGAGCAAAACAATGTCGATACCCTTTACAATGGAAGAATATACAGCTTACAGAGTGTCCAGCTTTGTAGGCTAACTTTCCTTGCTAGGTGATGCTAAGCTAACATCAATTCACTATCCGAGACTTACTTTGTGATATGCAAACTGCAAAAGGCATATGTTCATTTCAAAGCTGATCATCAATAAAAACGTTATTGTTTTTTATTTAACCTTCATTTAACTAGGCAAATCAGCTGGGAACAAATTTTTATTTACAATGACGGCCTACCGAGGAACAGTGGGTTAACTGCCTTGTTCAGGGGCAGAACGACAGATTTTTACCTTGTCAGCTTGGGGGTTCGGGGATTCGATCCAGCTCTAACCACAAGGCTACCCATTGACCCAAGTTCCTTGGTGTCCTGACTGCCTCGTTTAATGACATCGTTACCCGTTAAGAGACAACGCAAGTTTTTATGAAAAAGCTACTTCTCCGCAAATGTTGTTGAATACAATTTGTCATCTGTAAACACCCAAAAACAAGGCCAATAACTCAATGCATGCACACACTCCTATTGAATATGCATTCACCTGTATTGTCCATATGCTACAGATTTATTTACCCAACAGATTATTCAAATAAATTATTACCATAATGTAGTTAGATTGGTAAAAACAAAGTCAAACTGATTGCATGATTGTATAATTGATTAATTAATGCATATGTTAGAGCCGATTTGGACATATTTGTATAAAAGACCGAACATATGGAGCTCCATGTATATTTGTGTAAATATATTAAATATGAATGTAAATGATGAAATATTAGGTACGTACCTTTATGATTTATAGTGGGGTCTTTGGAACTGCACCTAATGCAGAAAATGCAACAGGTGATGGTTCAGGTTCCTTATAGACCTCGGGTTCCTGGTTCTCATAATAAGAGTTCATTCCATCTTCTTGGCTTAGAAAATGGGCTGCCACAGAATGGGATTGAGAAGTTGACTCAACACTCTCCAGAACCTTCAGTTTGGCATTATATGCTGCTATGTCCGTTTCCAGTGCCATTTTTTCCATCCTAACATTCAGTTGAGCTTTCTGTTGTTCCAGTTGAGCTTTCTGTTGTTCCAGTTGAGCTTTCTCCAGTTCCAATGCATGCTTGTCCTGTAATGATGCTTGGCGAGCTAGTAGAGCTGCTCGTTCTGCCTCAGCTTTTAGGCGTGCAGAGGACACTGAGGAAGCAGTTTTAGAAGACTTTGTTTTACTTGATGTTTTTGACACATTGGAAATGCTGTCGTGTGGTTCAATGAGCGTTTGTGGCTCGATTTCAGCTTTTTTCCATATTTCCACCTCTTTCAGGAAATGTTCATAAGTTCTCATTCTTGGTTGATAATAGTTAATGCTCTCCTGTTCGTGTTCCTCCTCTGTGACCAGCTCTAGCACAGAATCATGAGCATTCTTAAAGTCATTGAGAACAGCATGGAATGCTTCAAGACTCTCATCCACAGTTTCAATGTTTCCTCCATCAACAAGAAGGGCTTTTATTTCATTCATTTTGCGTGTACACACTCCAAGTTTGCCTCTCCGGGCTGCATAGAGTGAATTTAGATGCTCCTCTGCCCTCTCCAGTGGAGTCTTATTTGGGATTTCATCCTCCATCATTCACTTTTAGTTCACACAATTTACAATGACACAGTTGTTGGTTTTTGATTGTTAAACGTAATGCCCCTTTAGACCTCCTTTAATGCTTTAAAACACAGTCCTCCATTTCAGCATATTGACCCATTTTGAATTGAACATGTGGAAGTTCGGCATTTTAGATGAGTTTTAAACATTTCATCCCATTATAAGTTGTCCCTTTAATGAAGTTTAAACACGCAGTATCTTCAGATCCTTAGATTGCAATTTGTTGCGTTGATGCATTGCATTTCCACGTTAGGCCAAATATTAGACATAAGATTAGGCTACATTGTGCGTAGGATCTCAGTGTTTCCCAAACTTAAACTTCTTAATTGTTTTCACAACGCTGTGTTTTGAATTCCATTCCCAAGTTTATCAAACATTCCAATTAAAAGCACATTTGCGCTTCCATAATATGCATGATCAAATGATCGCATTGAACAGGGCAGCTCATTCATTCGCAGTGGTTACTCACGGCTGGCGAATTCTAGGAGTTCAAATCCTTCCAAGCGAGCTGTCCTTACGATCCGGATGCAATTACAAATAGAACAATATCCAGCGTGTGTCCGAACCGGAGATTTCCTTCCGATAGTAATCCTTCGCGGAGTTTTTTGACTTGAATGTAGTGGCTTCCTTTCGTCTTTACCATAGCCACTGCCCAAGCCTGAAGCAGGGTTGTTTGGTACGCATACAGACATACAGACATACAGACATACAGGTCATAATATGTATTTTCCATATCAAGTATTTTGTGCTTTAAGTTGATTGGAGACTCATTTATTTGTTAGATATAAGAAGAATAAACATTTTTGTTGCACCATATCCCTGGATGTCATGGAATGTTTGGCCGTTTGGAAACCTTGAGTGTGGACTGTATGCGTACCAAACAACCCCGCTTCAGGCTTGGGCAGTGGCTATGGTAAAGACGAAAGGAAGCCACTACAGCATACATGGCTGTCTCTGAAAAATTGTTAGTAAAAAAATGCAAATGTAATGATATTGAACTCAAAGATGCCCAACGATTGAAGAGAGCAGTAGCTGTGCCATTCGGTGACTTTGGCTAATATGCCTTTTTTGTTGTTGCCATGGAACCGTTTTGGTATTGAGCATCGTGATACTAAACCTGGTATCGGTAATGAAGTCAACATTCTGGTATCGTGACAACACTATGAGGTACTGTACTGATAGTCAGATTACCTTCCTTTCACACACACACACACACACACACACGTAATTGGAAGGTATGGGAGTGGTAGAAAGACATGGTTTTTAATGGTGCTACCTTGTCAGGGTCCTTGCTCTCGTTGTCCCAGCCTATGTCACTGGAGCCCCCAGACCCTCCCGAGAACCCAGAGGGCATGGGAGGGGGCGGGGTCTGGGCACAGCCGCCACCCATAGACATGCCAGGGTGCAGGTGGCTGGGCGTGGTTTTGGTGCAGCCCACCATTGGGAGAGAGCTGTGCAGGATGAACTGGGCAGGGGTGGGGCCAGGGGGAGGAACCTGGGAGGAGGAAGAAGAGGAAGGGGCATGCTGCGATGAATGGTTCTGATTGGTTTGGGAGAGAATCTGCAAGAGAGAGAGAGACGGAAGGTATGATGAGAAACGGAAGTGCTTGGTCAGATATTTAACACCTTCAAAACAATCCAAGACAAATATGTAAATATATAATATCATTATATTTCACAGTAAACATACAGTTGAAGTCGGACGTTTACATACACTTATGTTGGAGTCATTAAAACGTGTTTTTCAACCACTCCACAAATTTCTTGTTAACAAACTATAGTTTTGGGAAGTCGGTTAGGACATCTACTTTGTGCATGACACAAGTCATTTTTCCAACAATTGTTTACAGACAGATTATTTCACTTATAATTCACTGTATCACAATTCCAGTGGGTCAGAGGTTTACATACACTAAGTTGACCGCACCTTTAAACAGCTTGGAAAATACCAGAAAATGTCATGGCTTTAGAAGCTTCTGATTAACATAATTTGAGTCAATTGTAGGTGTACCCGTGGATATACTTCAAGGCCCAGCTTCAAACTCAGTGCCTCTTTGCTTGACATCATGGGAAAATCAAAATAAATCAGCCAAGACCTAAGAAAAATAATTGTAGACCTTCACGAGTCTGGTTCATCCTTGGGAGCAATTTCCAAACGCCTGAAGGTACCATGTTCATCTGTACAAACAATAGTACGCAAGCATAAACGCCATGGGACCACACAGCCATCATACCACTCAGGAAGGAGATGTGTTCTGTCTCCTAGAGATTAATGTACTTTGGTGCGAAAAGTGCAAATCAATCACAGAACAACAGCAAAAGACCTTGTGAAGATGCTGGAGGAAACGGGTACAAAATAATCTATATACACAGTAAAACGAGTCCTATATCAACATAACCTGAAAGGCCGCTCAGCAAGGAAGAAGCCACCACTCCAAAACCGCCGTAAAAAAACCAGACTACGGTTTGCAACTGCACATGGAGACAAAGTTTGTACTTTTTGGAGAAATGTCCTCTAGTCTGATGAAACAAAAATAGAACGGGCCTAAGAACACCATCCCAAATGTGAAGCACGTGGTGGCAGCATCATGCTGTGGGGGTGCTTTGCTGCAGGAGAGACTGGTGCACTTCACAAAATAGATGGCGTCATGAGGTAGGAAAAGGATGTCGCTTCAATATATCCACATCTCAAGACATCAGTCAGGAAGTTAAAGCTTGGTCGCAAATGGGTCTTCCAAATGGACAATGACCCCAACAAAGTCAAGGTATTGGAGTGGCCATCACAAAGCCCTGACCTCAATCCTATAGAAAATGTGTGGGCAGAACTGAAAAAGCGTGTGCGAGCAAGGAGGCCTACAAACCTGACTCAGTTACACCAGCTCTGTCAGGGGGAATGGGCCAAAATTCAACCAACTTATTGTGGGAAGCTTGTGGAAGGCTACCCGAAACATTTGACCCAATGCACACATTGTATATAGACTGCCCATTTTTTTCTACTGTTATTGACTTGTTAATTGTTTATTCCATGTGTAACTCTGTGTTGTCTGTTCACACTGCTATGCTTTATCTTGGCCAGGTCGCAGTTGCAAATGAGAACTTGTTCTCAACTAGCCTACCTGATTAAATAAAGGTGAAATAAATAAAAAATAAATAAAAAATAAAGGCAATGCTACCAAATACTAGTTGAGTTGTATGTAAACTTCTGAATAAAAGCGGAAATAAATCACTCTACTATTATAGACATTTTACACTCTTAAAATAAAGTGGTGAGCTTAACTGACCTAAAACACTGAAATTTACTAGAATTAAATGTCAGGAATTGTGAAAAACTGTATTTGGTTGAGATGAATGTAAACTTCCGACTTCAACTGGAAACCGTGTCTTCAGAAAGTATTCACGTCCCTTGACTTTTTCAACATTTTGTTGCGTTTGTAGAGCCTTAATGTAAAATGAATACCTCATCTCTGTAACCCACACATACAGATAATTGTAAGGTCCCTCAGCCGAGCAGTGAATTTCAAACACAGCTTCAACCACAAATACCAGGAAGGTTTTCCAAAGCCTCGCGAAGGACACATAATTGGTAGGAAAAAGACATTGAATATCCCTTTGAGCATATCGAAGTTGTTAATTACACTTTGAACAGTGCATCAATACGCTCAATCACTACAAAGATACAGGAATCCTTCCTAACTCAGTTGCCGTAGAGGAAGGAGGCCAAAGGTGATTATGACATTTTATTTCCCCCACAGTCTGCAGGCACCCGGCCCGCCACAAGAAGTCGCTAGAGCGTGATGAGCCAAGTAAATCCCAATCATGGCCGGTTGTAATACAGCCCGGGATCGAACCGGAGTATGTAGTGACGCCTCTAGCACTGCGAAGCAGTGCATTAGACCGGTGCACCACTCGGGTGGCCCAGCCAATGGTGACTTTAAAACAGTTACAGGCTGTGATAATCCATTCCTTACTTAGATGTACATGTATTTAATAATAATAATATAATATATGCCATTTAGCAGACGCTTTTATCCAAAGCGACTTACAGTCATGTGTGCATACATTCTACGTATGGGTGGTCCCGGGGATCGAACCCACTACCCTGGCGTTACAAGCGCCATGCTCTACCAACTGAGCTACAGAAGGACCACATGTTGTGAAAGTGTTCGATATTACTGCACTGTCGGAGCTAGAAGTATAAGCATTTCGCTACACCCGCAATGACATCTGCTAAACACGTGTATGTGACCAATGAATTTGATTTGATTTAAAGTAAAACTGCAAACAATGTGGCAAAGAAATGTACTTCGTCCTGAATACAAAGATTTATGTTGGTGCAAACACCACATCACTGAGTACCACTCTTCATATTTTCAAGCATGGTGGTGGCTGCATCATGTTATGGGTATGCTGGTCATCGGCAAGGACCAGGGATTTTTCGAGTATAAAATAAACTGTATAGAGCTAAGCACAGGCAAAATCCTAGAAGACAACCTGGTTCAGTCTGCATTCCAACAGACACTTGGAGACATTCACCTTTCAGCAGGACAATTATCTAAAACACCAGGCCAAATGTACCCTGGAATTGCTTACCAAGACAACATTGAATGTTCCCAAGTGGCCTAGTTACAGTTTTGACTTAAATCTGCTTGAAATTAAAATAAAATCTTAATTATCACATCCGCCGAATACAATGGTGTAGAACTTACAGCAAAATGCTTACTTACAAGCCCTTAACCAACAATGCCATTCAAGAAATAGAGTTGAGAAAATATTTACTAAATAAACAAAATGAAAAATGTAATAAAAGTAACACAAAGTAACAATAACAAGGCTATACACAAGGGGTACCAGTACCAAGGGACACAGGTTAGTAAAGGTAGTTTGCACATGTAGGTAGGGGTAAGGTGTGTAAAAACAAGGGGGGGCGCTCCGCTACCGCTTCCTGTGCGGTAGCAGAGAGAACAGTCTATGAATTGGGTGACTGGAGTCTGTCCATTTTTTGGGCCATCCTCGGACACAGCCTAGTATATAGGTCCTGGATGGCAGGAAACTTGACTCCAGAGAAGTACTGGGCTGTATGCACCCTCTGTAGCACCTTACGGTCAGATGCCAAGCAGTTGTCATACCAGGTGGTGATGCATCCAGTCAGGATGCACTCAATGGTGCACCTGTAGAACCTTGAGGATCTGGGGACCCATGCCAAATCTTTTCAGTCTCCTGAGGGGAAAAATGTGTTGTCGTGCCCTCTTCACAAACCTCTTGGTGTGTTTGGACCATGATAGTTTGTTGGTGATGTAGACACCAAGGGGCGTGAAGCTCTCGACCCGTTACACTACAGCCCCATCGATGTGAATGGGTGTGTTCGGCCTTCCTTTTCCTGTAGTACCCGATCAGCTCCTTTGTCTTGCTCACGTTGAGGGAGAGGTTGTTGTCCTGGTACCACACTTCCAGGTCTCCAACCTCCTCCCTATAGGCGGTCTTATTGTTGTCGGTAATAAGGCCTGCCACGTGTCATCAGAAAGCTTAATGAGGGTGTTGGAGTCATGCTTGGCCACACAGTCGTAGGTGAAAAGGGAGTACAAGAGGGGACTAAGCATACACCCGAGGTGCCCCCCGTTAAAGATCAGCGTGGCTGATGTGTTGTTGCCTAACCTTACCACCTGGGGGCGGCATGTTTAGGAAGTCCAAACAACACTTTCTTGGGCACAGGGACTATGGAGGTCTGCTTGAAACACGAAGGTATTACAGACTGTCAGGGAGAGGTTGAAATTGTCAGTGAAGACACTTGCCAGTTGGTCCACGCATGCTCTGAGTACACGTCCTGGTAATTCGTCTGGCCCTGCGGCCTTGTGAATGTTGACCTGTTTAAAAAGTCTTACTTGCATAGGCTATGGAGAGCTTGATCACACAGTCGTCCGGAACAGCTGGTGCTCTCATGCATGTGTAACAATATAGCCTCCTTTTCTCTCCTCGCCCCTACCTGGGCTCGAACCACCCTCGAAGCATCGTTACCCGTCGCGCCACAAAAGCCGCGGCTCTTGCAGAGCAAGGGGAACAACTACTTCAAGGTCTCAGAGCGAGTGACGTCACCGATTGAAACGCTATTAGCGCGCACCCCGATAACTAGCTAGCCATTTCACATCGGTTACACATGCTTCAGTGTTGCTTGCCTCGAAGCAAGTATCAAAAGGCATTTAGCCCGTCTGGTAGGCTCGTGTCACTGGGCAGCTCTCGGCTGAGTTTTCCTTTGTACTCCGTAATAGTTTGCAAGCACTGCCACATCCAACAAGCGTCAGAACTGGCGCAGTAGGATTCAATCCTAGTTCCTGTATTGATGCTTTGCCTGTTTAAATTATTAATCTGAAGGCATAGTGGTTCTTATACGCGTGTGGATTTGTGTCCCACTCCTTGAAAGCGGCAGCTCTAGCCTTTAGCTCAGTGCGGATGTTGCCTGTAATCCATGGCTTCTGGTTGGGATATGGAGGTAAGGTCACTGTGGGGATGACATCGTCGATGTACTTATTGATGAAGCCGGTAACTGATGTGATAAACTCCTCAATGCCATTGGATGAATCCTGGAAGAGTCTGTAGCGTAGCATTCGCATCATTTGACCACTTCAGTATTGAGTCACATACTTCCTGCTTTAGTTTTTGCTTGTAAGCAGGAATCTGGAGGATATAATTATGGTCAGATTTGCAAAAGGGAGGGCGAGGGAGAGCTTTGCATGCGTCTCTGTGTGTGGAGTAAAGGTGGTCTAGAGTTTTTTTCCCCCTTTGGTTGCACATATGTCATGCTTGTAGAAATAACGGAAAATGGATTTAAATTTGCCTGCATTAAAGTTTCCGGCCACTATGCGCGACACTTCTGGATGAGCATATTCTTTTTTGCTTATGGCCTTATACAGCTCATTGGGTGCGGTCATAGTGCTAGCATGGGTTTGTTGTGGTAAATAGACAGCTATGAAAAATATAGATGAAAACTTGGTAGATAGTGTGGTCTACAGCTTATCATGGGGTACTCTACCTCAGGCGAGCAATACCTCAAGACTTTAATATTAAACATTGCGCACCAACTGTTATTGACAAATATACACATACCACCACCACGTGTCTTACCAGACATATCTGTTCTGTCCTGCAGATGCCCGGAAAACCCAGCCAACTGTTTATTATCCGTGTCATCCTTCAGCCATGAATTGGTGAAACATACGATATTACCGTTTTTAAATGTCCCGTTGGTACAATAGTCTTGAACAGAACTCATCCAGTTTATTCTCCAGTGATGTCACGTTGGCCAATAGAACAGATGGTAGAGGGAGGTTACCAAATAGGGATATCTTCTGTATACCACCCCTACCTTGTCACAAGACAACTGATTGGCTCAAACGCATTAAGGAAAGAAATTCCACAAATTAACTTTTAAAAAGGCACACATATTCATTGAAATGCATTCCAAGTGACAACCTCATGGAGCTGGTTGAGAAAATGCCAAGAGCATGCAAAGCTGTCATCAAGGCAAAGGGTGGCTACTTTGCAGAATCTCAAATATAAAATATATTCTGATTTGTTTCACACTTTTTTTGGTTACTACATGATTCCATGTGTCATTTCATAGTTTTGATGTCTTCACTATTATTCTACAATGTAGAAAAAGTACAAATAAAGAAAAATCCTGGAATGAGTAGGTGTGTCCAAACTTTTGACTGGTACGACACACACACACACACACACACACACACACACACACACACACACACACACACACCTGGCTTGTAGCATGAATGAACTCTTGGGCTTTGGCTCTACTTGCGATATTGGCCTCTTCCATCTTAAACAGCAGAGCTGTCACTGAAATACAGAGAGCAAGGGGTTAGTAAAAACCTTATAGATATTATATACTTCATAGTAGAAACAGGAATACCCCCCAAAAATAATGCCCCTCCACCAAAAATCTACTAGTTGACATTATTATAACGAATGCTCGTGACAGAGACTTACATGCTAAAACTCCTCCGGCTGTGCAGTCCACTCCTGTCTGCAGACTCCAGGGGAGGGTAGGGGCAGCAGGAGGGGGAGGAGGAGGCGGTGGCAGCTTGTTGGCTGAGGATGAAGAAACAGAAGAAGAGGAAGAGGAGGAGGGGTCTGTGGAGGAAGGAGGAAGGGAGAGAGAGGCGAGGGCAGAGCCAGATGAGGAGGAGCAAGGGGGTGAGGCCAGGGATTTGGAGGCTTCTTCCAGAGGAAGGGGCTTTATGCTGGAGGGGCCGTATTGTGAGAGGCCTCCCCCCTGGGAGGATGGTACGGACGTGGGACTGGAGGGGGG
Source organism: Oncorhynchus gorbuscha (assembly GCF_021184085.1). Lineage (NCBI taxonomy): Eukaryota > Metazoa > Chordata > Actinopteri > Salmoniformes > Salmonidae > Oncorhynchus > Oncorhynchus gorbuscha. The sequence goes on from NC_060188.1 coordinate 35,352,129, forward strand.
CAGGTTGGGGGTGCTCTGGGTCTGAGCGGGGCAGTCCTCGGATAGGAAGGAGGGCTCAGGGGTCTTACAGCTGCTGTCCACAGTCTGCGAGTCGGGAGACGACTCCCGAGCATCACGCGAGGTGGTGAAGGAGGGCGGAGGGGTGTGGGGGGGTGAGGAGGACGGGGGGAGGACACTGGTGGAAGAGGAGGATGATGAAGAAGAGGATGAGGAAGGGGTTGGACCGGCTGGACCAGAGTGTGGACTGGATGGTTTAGTCCCGACTCCTGATTGGATGTCGGAGGAAGGTCCACCCCAGCCGCCGCCCTCAGAGCTACAGTTGGCCATGGCGCCATCCACGTCCGTCAAACCAGCGGCTAAGCTTTTCTCTCCCCGCGTCTTCTTCGCCAGCCGCCGCCTACGCTTGGTTGCCAGGGACGATGAGGGCGAAGACGCCGAGGAGGAAGTGGAGGTGGTGGAGCTGGGCTTGGCCTTCTTGGACTTCAGTGTTGCCACCGTGGGATTGGCCAGCGAGGAGGAAGGGGGAGCGGCCAGGGAACTGCGTTTGCCCACCTTCCCCAGGTCCTTGTTGCGTCCACTCAGCAATAGAGGCTCAGAGCAGGGCTTGAGGAACGGAGACCTGCTCTCATTGTCCCTCCTAAAGACCACCGCAATGGAACCTCCCACCACCGGCATACCAGAGCCCCCTACTGACCCGCCTGCCCCGAGGAGCTCCATGCCCAGCTTCCCAGAGCCCACCGGGCCCCCCGTGGTGCTGCTCACGCCCTCACGCACGAGCACTGACACTTTGGATTGCAGCTTGGCTTTCCTCCCACCACCGCTTAATTTCTTGGACCTGCCAGACCGACCAGACTCTTTCTTTCCCCCTTTTTCCCCACGATCTTTCTCCTTCCCCATCTTCCGACCTCGTTTGGCCGAGGGGAGGGTGGCTAGGGCGGCCTGGGTTGGGGAGAGTGAGGCAGTGGAGAGCCCCTTGCCTTTGGGTCGAACCGAGGAGGAAGAGGACGACTCGGACTGACCAGCTTTCTTCCCCGTTCGGGATTTCTTCTTGAAGTGGTGGCGTCCAGGTTTGTTGGCGGTCTTGGGTTTGGCGCTGGGAGCAGCGGGTTCCAGAAGCTGGGGAGGGGGTGGGGAGTCTTCTATAGAGGGGTAGTCTGAGTCCAGGGCCTCCCCGTCCAGAGAGTGCATGTTTATCTCCAGTTTGTCTGAAAAGTGGTCCGAGTCATAGCCATGGTAATGTGACGGCGGCGAGAGGGAGCGGCTCCCACGCCGGCCCATGCCTTCTTCCAACTCTTCGTCCGAGCGCCGACGCCTCTTCTTCTTCCTCTTGTGGGGCTTGTCCGAGCCCTGGGGGGGGCTGTGGGGGGAGGATGGAGCCAGCGGGGGGGAACCGGGGAGAGTGGTGGTGGTGGTCGTGGTGACCGTGATGGTGCGCTTGATGGCAAACAGGTCAGAGCCATTGAGATCCTGGATGGACGGTGGCACCACGGGACGACCGTCTCTACGTCTTTCCCTGTCCCCTTCTCTGACCCTGTCCCTTTCTCTGTCTCTGTCCCTGTCTCTGTCCCTGTCCCTTTCTCTGTCCCTGTCCCTTTCTCTGTCCCTGTCCCTTTCTCTGTCCCTGTCCCTTTCTCTCTGTCCCTTTCTCTGTCTCTGTCCCTGTCCGTTTCTCTGTGCCTTTCTCGGTGCCTGTCCCGGTGCCTGTCCCGGTGCCTTCGTTCTATGCTTGCTTTAGACCTCTTGGAGCTGCCTCTTTCTCGGCTGGTCGATTCGTGGATGCCGTCTCGCTCTCTTTCCCTCTTTATCCGGCTCGAGTCTCTATCCCTCTCCCTTCTCTGGGTGTCATCTTTCTTTCTGTCCTTGTCTCGATCTCCATCTTGTTCCCCATCTCGGTCTCTGTACCGGTCTCTGTTATTCTCTCTGTCTCTATCTCTCTCTCTGTGTTGGTCCTCTGAAGTGTTTGACCAGGAGCGACCCCCGCGCATTTGCCGCACTGAGGAGTTTTGTGAGCGGGGGCGTGCTGGAGATTCCGGGGTGCTCCATCGTCTCTTCTTCCTCTTTCTGCTATCGCTTCTGCTGCTCCTCCCTCTCTCCTCCACCTTTGTTTTCTTCTCTCTCTCACTCCGCCGCCCCCTCTCCCTTTCCCTGTGTCTTTCCTTCCTCTCACCACGCTTCTCTCCACCACAATCCTTCTCTTTCCTTTTCTTTCTCCTCCTCCTACTCTCCTCCTCCTCCCCTACCTTTCCTTCCTTCCGCTTGCGCCGCTCCCTCTCCTTGGAACTCTTGGAGGACTTGCAGCTCTTGTCCTTCTCGGCAGTGGAGGGAGGGGGGCAGAAGGAGGGTGTGAGGAGACGATGGGAGGTGCTGAGGTGAGAGGGAAGAAGGGAAGGAGGAACGGTATCTCGCCTTACGCCGGCTGACCAGCTTCCTCCTAAGATCTCCCAACCCGACCACCACCTCTTCCTCTTCTTCCTCCTCCTCCTCCATGGGCTCCCCATCCTCCATGCCAGGCATCACCGGCCCCCCCCAGTCCCCATCAGCCCGCACCGACACAAAGCTATCCCCATCCAACACCCTCAGGATCCTCTCCGGCTTAGCTCCCCCGTGGAGGAAAGGACTGCCGGAGGAGATGGGGAGGACGAGAGGAACGATTCCTTCCCGGCCTCTCTCCTCCCTATTCCCTCCGTCCCTCTCGGTGGCCCCCACGATCTCACCCTCCTCAATTTCAGAGTGGTCCGAGTGGTCCGCCTTCTCTCTCCTGTCCCGTACTTTCACCCGGGGCTCTTTGGTTCGGTCCAGCCTCCTCCGGAGGGGTAGAGGGAGAGAGCGCGGGGAGAGCGGGGGAACAGAGAGAGTGTCCGTGGAGTCTGGAGGAGCATTGTCCTTCTCCTCTCCTCCTGTCCCCCCCGTCTCTGCCTTCCTTTTCTTCCCTCTGGTATCGCTCCCCTTGCTGCTCACGCTGTTCCCTCTCTCCCTCCCTCCCCCCGTTGCTCGCTCCTCCTCCTCTCTCTCTGAGGGGGGAGAGCCGGTCGGATCAAAGGGATCGTACTTTTCCCCTTCTTCCTCCTCCTCGGCCGCTCCTCCCTCCCTCTCTCCTTCCGTGGGGTGAAAAGGGTCGTAGATCTCAGTCTCGTCCTCTTTTTGTCCGTCGGTGCCCACAGGGGGTGGGGAGAGACATAACAAGGGATCAGAGGAGGAGAAAGGGGGGTCAGCGAGAGAGGAGGGGGGAGCCAGGGAGGCGGAAGTGGAGGACACTACGTCACCCATCATCACGCTGTTGGCCATTCCCTCTTGGATGTCGTTGTGGTAGCTGGTTGCCACAGCTCCAGGAGAGGAGGATGAAGAGGAAGGTGGGGAGGCAGGAGAGGAGGAAGGAGAGGAGGGAGATGTGGAGGAGGGCAGGGGGCTCTTGGCAGTCTCTGTGATCCCGTGAGGAGGAGGGACGGCAGGCACCCCTTTAAGGCCTGGGATTCGAGTTAAATCCATGGCCAGGATGGGAGCTGGGCTTGGGGCAAGCTGCAGTCCAGTCAGTACTCCCTGGAGCCTGGGGTTGTGGCTGGAGGAGGGATGCTGAGGGCCGGGGATAAAAGAGCAACCCTGAAAGATGAGACAAGAAATGTTAGGCTTTAATCAACCACCTGGGGTCCACAATCTGTGAAGTGTGTGTGTGTTTGGGGGAAGTAGAGTATTGTAGGTGTGTATTTGAGTCGGTACCAATAATTTACCTGACTTCCTGTTGCCTATACCAGCAGTGACAGTGGACAAGATACTGAGCAGTGACGAGCCTTCCACTCTCACCTCAGCTGTCAACTCCACTTCAAGGTCAGAACTGGAATACAAATACATCACCCCTGAGACCACGCACAGTGGAACTGGCACATCTAAATTCCCTGTTATGTCATTTATTATATTGGGTGTCTCCCTCTCCCATACATTTCAGCTTACTTTTCACTCTGACATCCTCTCTTTAGCCGGGCATATGATTTTGGCCGCAATTTAGCTGTCCCCGACACGTTTGAGATTGTAGACAAAATTACACGTCGTTGCCTACTCGGGGCGCGTGGCTGTCACTGATGCTTGTTTAAATGTGAGCGGGTCAGAGAAGAAATCTGAGGCCTACCGATCCCGTCTTTGAGACGGCCCGATATTTTCCAAAAAAATCTACAATGCTCTTGTAGTGCGAGATGTTTAATGACAAGTTTTGAGAACGGTGATCAGCAATAGCCAAAGATATCCTACCAGTGATGATGATGTATCGCGTCTGCCAGAATGTGTACTCTTAAACAAGAGTGATGACTAATACTTGCAATGCATTTGTACTTGCCTTTAACCAACGCGTAATATCATCACAGCTCTGAAGTTGACAAGCAATGTTATTCAATCCAATAACGTATTGGCTTGATATTTCAACTCTGCATGGCGTGCGTGAATGTCTGACCTAAAACGTTTATGAGGCGGCTTTGACCCACAGCTCATTCTAGCTCATCTAATTACATAATTGCTTTTGCGAGACAGCGTGGTGTTTCAAATCCTCACGGCCAAGGGAAGAATTTTATAGCGTGTGACCCCGGTCTCTGCCACATTGTTTAGAGCGGCAACACTATGTTGGCAAAGCAAAAGAAATTACAGGAAAGATTTGAAAAGTAATGTAGTGTACGCCGGCATTACCTATCAAGGAGATGCTGAGGAGAGCAGTGAAGATAGACCAGGCAGGGAAGCGTTTCGGGGGTTGCAGTAATGACAGCTCCCTATACGAAGGGGACAGACAGACAAACACACACATTAATAGCTGCTACAGTCTGTGGAAGAGCTTTAAAAAACACACAATCACACTCACCAGCTCGCTAGGCTCGTCATCTGGGCTCTCCCGATCGCAATTGGTAACACCTCAATCGCGTCCTACTCCTTTCTTCATCCTTATCTGTCTCCTCTTCGCTGGAGTCTTTCTCTGTCTGAAGCAACATAAGGCAAATCAAATTTTGTTTTGAAGAATCTTGTAGTGTAGTGGTGTATGACCCTCCCTCTGTGCCACATCGCTTATCACTTCAGGTATATTAGAAAATGTAGACCGTGAATAAATGTAAGCATTCCTCAATTCAAATCAGTTGCAGCATGACCATAAACAAAATGATTGAACCAAAACCTTCAACTTCTACGGTACCCCCTCAATTAATTTGAGGAAGCACAGTTACAGCACAATCCTTTGTTTCTGGGATTCAGGCTGTCTCCATCAGTTTCTTCCTCTATGGCCATCTATGTGAGAACAATAGTGAAATTGTAGTCTAGCTAGTCTCGACATCAAGCTATCATTACTGATCGGGGTTAGCCGATTAGCTAATTTCACAGTTTCCTGCGAAAAAACACGAAAGATAGACGATAATGACATTCAGTGATTGGGTCGTAAATACACGTCGTTGTGTAACTATGTAATGCTAGCTGGCTAATAAGACCACAGATCTATAATGAAAACTTCAGCCAGCGAACGAGAGCGCTAACTAATGCTAGCTAACTATCTAATTAGCCATTGCATTAGTTATAACTGGCAGTGGCTAGCTAACGTTAGATGTTGCAAAATACCTGGATCAGGTCGCACTACTCAGTTGACTAGGCTAACAAACTACATCAACTAACTTAACTAGCAAATACACTTGATCACTGAAAACTAGTTACAATCGTCACATGTTTTCAATGGAATAGATTCGTAGCTAGCCAGCCAGAACTGCCAGAAATAGCATTAACGTTACTAGCTAGCTGGCCAGGAATGCTCATGTTAGCTCACCTCCTAGCTACACCAGTCAAATACATGCGCTAAATTCCTTAGCTCCAGTTATATGTTTTGTCCGTGTAAATCCACAATCTTCAACTACCCTTTATTTTCTAAAACATGCAATTTAAGTTTAAAATACAGTATTAAAGGTTGAGATATTGTTATTTTAAAAGCACAATAAGAGGCCCATCCCATCCATCGCCGACATTTTATTTCCCTTCACTTGAAACTGGTCAACAAGGGCCGACGGGAAATTAAAATTTTCGTTGATCGGGCTAATGTTGGGTATGACAACCTACCAAATGCTATTTGAAAGATCCTGAACCAAATAAATACTTTTCCCGCCTATACATCTAGATGTGTATTTAATACTGAAGATTATATTTTTTCACGTTTCGATGACTGAATATCAAGCCTTTATTATAACAAATAATTGCAGTGGTCTTAGGCACTGCATTTCAGTGCTTGAGGCTGGTTCGAATCCAGGCTGTATCACAACCGGCCGTGATTGAGAGTCCCATAGGATGGCGCACAATAGGATGGCGCCCAGCGTCGTCCGGGTTTGGCCGATGTAGGCTGTCATTGTAAATAAGAATTTGTGCTTAACTGACTTGCCTCCTTAAATAAAATACACTATTTTATTGTTTAGTTGTTAATTGTCTTTCAAACTTTTTATCCTCATATGTCGACCCATATCCTTTTAGTGTATATACTTCAGAAAATGTTTAAACTTTCCACTGGTTTAAACCCATGCTAAATCGGTCTCAAAGTGTTGTAGTTTTGTGGTTCCCAAGATCTTTGCTTGTTGGCCGAGGAACAGCAACAGCTTTCCTAACTATTGCAGTAGTTTTCCAGGTCATAGTAGTTTCAGTAGCCCCTCTTTAACAGTCCATGGTCCTGATCTCTCTTCATTCTCCAGCATCACCCTGGTTTCCATTTGGAAATGGGCTATGTCCCTCATCATGATGCCAGTGGAGGCTGGTGGGAGGAGCTATAGTAGGATGGGCTCATTGTAATGTCTGAAATGGAATTAACGGAACGGAGTCAAACATGTGATTTCAATATGTTTGATGTGTTTGATACTGTTCCATGAAGTCCATTCCAGCCATTACAATGACCCCATACTCCTATAGCCCCTCCCACCAGCCTCCACTGGATGATACCTGTTTGGGTTGAAAACAGGGTACTGTTACACAGAAACAGGCACCTATAGACACACACAAAAACATACGCAGGCCTATGTTCTCCTCTCTGACCCGTCTCGCTGACCCATTCTCTCCACAGACCAACAGCAGAGCTTCGACCAGCTGGATGCCACACGGACTGCGGATCTCAAATGCTCACACAGGGATGGCACAGGGAGCAGGGCCAGGACAGGGAGACCAATAAGGTGCATCCTTCTGCTACAGAGGAGGAGTACAGAGTAGAGAGGAGCCACACGGTGGGGAGACAGTTTGTGAGAGAGAGAAAGAAAGAAAGAAAAAAGAAAGAAAGAAAGAAAGAAAGAAAGAAAGAAAGACAAAGGATAGACGTAAGAACAAGAGAGGAAAAGATGGAGAGGAACAATTTGTCACCAAGAAGTGACAGAAAAAAAGATTAAGAAAGAAAGAGTAGAAAAATAAGTAACCTGACACAGAAAGGCAGAGAGAGAGAAAAAGAGAGATGAGATTGAGGGTGAGTGACAAATGCTACGAAGAAAAAAGTTGATGTGAAGGCAAAGACGGAAATGCAAGTAGAGCTTTAAGTAGTTTTAAAGTAGAGTTAACTTACCCTGTTGACTGGCTGTTAGGGCTTTTTATTTCGATATTCCCTTCGCCCTCTCTCTCACACACACTAACACACAGACACACATTTCTATACTTTTTTAAATAATTAACTCTGAATTGTCAGGAAATAACCAGAAAGGAAGTATTTCCCTGTTAGTCTACAGCTGATGTTTACAAAGCATGTGACAAATACAGTTTGATTTGATTTGACAAACACACACACACACCCACACACTTCCTTTCTCTCCATCTACTGTACATTAACTAATGCATCATGTTGTCTGACCAATGTCCGGGTCCATCAGAGACCAAATACCAGAGGCCTTCAATTAATCATCACTATGAGCATTCATAATTACAAACAGTCCCTGAGCAACAATTATCAACATTTTAAAAATGTTTTAAAAACAATTATAATAAATGAAACAGTTGGACAATGGATGAAGATACTCCAAACTATTTTTTATTTTTTTAATCTATCACATTTTTTTTTAAATGTTCCTCATTTCAAAGCATTGAAAATAATTGGAATTGGAATTGCAATGTACTTCCTGAATTGACTGGAATTGAAAGGGAATAGACCCACACCCTGATTTGGGTTTTCAATTTATTGTAAGATTTCAACAACAAATTGTATAATTATAATATAATTGTATATATGAGTGCATTCTATCAGTTATCTAAAAATATACACTTCCGTTCAAAAGTTTGGGTCACTTAGAAATGTCCTTGTTTTTGAAAGAAAAGCACATTTTTTGTCCATTAAAATAACATCAGATTGATCAGAAATACAGTGTAGACATTGATAATGTTGTAAATGACTATTGTAGCTGGAAACAGCTGATTTTTAATGGAATATCTACACAGGCGTACAGAGGCCCATTATCAGCAAGCATCCCTCCTGCGTTCCAATGGCACGTTGTGTTAGCTAATCCAAGTTTATAATTTGAAAAGGCTAATTGATCAGTAGAAAGCCCTTTTGCAATTATGTTTCCACAGCTAAAAACCGTTGTGCTGATTAAAGAAGCTGGCCTTCTTTAGAAAAGTTGAGTATCTGGAGCATCAGCATTTGTGGGTTCGATTACAGGCTCAAAATGTCCAGAAACAAAGAACTTTCTTCTGAAACTCGTCAGTCAATTATTGTTCTGAGACATGAAGGCTATTCCATGCGAGAAATTGCCAAGAAACTGAAGATCTCGTACAACGCTGTGTACAACTCCCTTCACAAAACAGTGCAAACTGGCTTTAACCAGAGTAGAAACAAGAGTGGGAGGCCCCAGTGCACAACTGAGCGAGAGTACAAGTACATAATAGTGTCTAGTTTGAGAAACAGACGCCTCACAGGTCCTCAACTGGAATCTTCATTAAATAGTAGCCACAAAACATCAGTCTCAACGTCAACAGTGAAGAGGCGACTCCGGGATGCTGGCCTTCTAGGCAGTGTTACTCTTGTCAGTGTCTTTTGCCCATATTAATCTTTATTTTTATTGGCCAGTCTGAAATATGACTTTTTCTTTGTAACTCTACCAAGAAGGCCAGCATCCTGGAGTCGCCTCTTCACTGTTGATGTTGAGATGTTTGTTTTGTGGGTTCTATTTCAATGAAGCTGCCAGTTGAGGACTTGTGAAGCGTCTGTTTCTCAAACTAGACACTCTAATGTATTTGTACTCTTGATGAGACTCCTAAAGAGCAAGAGGACAATGAGAAATGTAGGCTCTTTCAGTTATGAAATCAAATGTGCAACATAACACTAATGAGATTATTATTTATTTTTTATTGTATTGAATTCATTTTGAGCAACAGACATATACAACAAAAAGTACAATGTGGACAGAGGATATCACTTGAAAGTATGAATTAAAACGCTTATTCCAAAGTGGTCCTCGATGGTAAAAACAATAGCACATAATGAAATAAAAGACCAGACAAAATTACAAACAACCGGGACAGCTGGGAGACACAGGGAGTCCCTCCAGTGCCCGCTCCAGCACAACAGGGGTTTCCACTACTCGACTCCCCTGCTCTCGGTCCCAGTGGGATTCGTCTCGCCATTCCCAGGGAGTTTGATGGGACGGCGGCACGCTGCCAGGGGTTCCTGCTGCAGCTGGACCTGTATCTGGGGACCGTCAACCCAGCTCCTTCGGGACGTGACAGGGTGTCCGTCCTCGTCTCGTGCCTCTCGGGGAAAGCCCTGGGCTAACGCCGTGTGGGAAGAAGGAGATGCGGCGCTGGACCACTTCGAGGAGTTCACCCACCGCTTCTGGGCAGTCTTCGACAACCCGCCCGCAGGGTAGAGCGGCGGATGCACATCTCTTTCACCTGAGGCAGGGGACAAGGAGCACCCAGGAGTTCGCCCTTGACTTCCGGACCCTGGCAGCCAGAGCGGGATGGAACGACAGGGCCCTAACCAACCACTTTCGCTGCAGCTTGCGCGAGGATGTCCATTGGGAGTTGGCCTGCAGGGACACCACCCTCACCTTTGACCAGCTGGTGGACCTGTCCATCCGGCTGGATAACCTGCTGGTCACCCGCGGATGTTCAGACGCGGGCGGCTCTGACGGTTCCATCGGTTCTATCTCCCAGCACCACCGCTCCGGTGCCTGTGGAGCTGGGGGGTGCTGCGCTCAGGGAGGCCTTCACGTGCACCATCTGTGGCCGCAGAGGTCACGCTGCCGGTCGGTGTCGGATTGGTTCCTCTGGGGGTTGAAAGCAGCAGGCAGAGCGCTCTGGCGTCATCCCAGGTGAGCTTGCACCATTCTCACCCAGAGCCCTCTGTTGCCCACCAGTTTGTGCAAGCCAACTTTCCTGAGTTTTCCCCGCATTCCCAGCATAAGGCGCTCGTCGATTCAGGCGTGGCTAGGAATTTTATCGACAAAGCAGTTGCCCGTAGTTTAAGGATCCCCATTGTTTCAGTGGTTAGGCCCTTTCCAGTTCACGCGTTGGACAGTCGAACATTAGGGTCCGGCTTTGACCAAAGGTCACTCCTTTGGTCATGATGACGCAGGGGGTCACAGGGAGAGAATCAGTCTCTTCCTTATTGACTCTCCTGCGTTTTCCGTGGTGCTCGGCATGTCATGACCCCACTGTTTCATGGCAACGGAGGGCTCTCACGGGGTGGTAGTGAGAGTGCTCGGGGAGGTGTTTGGGGGTTTCCATTGGTGCTACTACGGTGGAAAGTCCAGACCAGGTCTCCACCGTGCGCATTATAGTGTGGTCATCAGCTTATCATGAGGTACCCCATACCGCAGCCGAGCAAAACCTTGAGACTTCTTTCAAATTACATTTCGCGCACCAGCTCTTATTGACAAGTAGACAGAGACTACCACCCCTCATCTTACCGGAGGTAGCTGTTCTGTCTTGCCAATGCATGGAAAACCCAGTCAACTGTATATTATCCATGTTGTTGTTCAGCCACGACTCGGTGAAACATAAGATATTACAGTTTTTAATGTCCTGTTGGAAGGACAGTCTCGAATGGAGCTCATCCAGTATTCTCCAATTGTACGTTGGCAAATAGGACGGATGATAGAGGCGTAAATGTAATATCTGTGCCTGTGCACATGTACTTGCCTACCCTAATATTGATGTTATAGTGGAACAGTTCAAACTGTACAATAGTTTTTTTGTCTTACAGACAATAACGTGTGGTGCCTGGGATTCTTCTTGGAGTGGATTATAGATACAGAAAGATAATTAGTTTGCTTGCGTGTGTCATTGTAGCAGAACTGTATCCTGTGAACTGCATCCCTTTCGAGGGATTAGACATTATTCTGGATTTCAAGCAAATGACTCATGAGGAGCTGAATGGTAGTTTGATCATGACAACACTCCTCCCAGAGCTTCACAAGTGTGGATTTCTAGAAAACAGCGCTTGTTGTCAGTGAAAGAGCACCACAGAGAGATGCAGAGGAAAGAAGAGTTGTGGATTTGAGTCACATGACTTGGACTCGGGTCTGACTCCAGTCAAAAATTGGATGACTTGAGACTCAACTTCATAGAAAATAAAATAATTTGACTTGGAGCCTCAAGACTCAGCACACTACGTTTACTTGAGACTTGTCTTGAAATTATCTGGCCAGGTTTTGTAAAGTTTTGTCACTCATTTTGTGGCACAGTCTACGTGGATTACTCTACATGCAGCAAAAGACAGTAGTTGCAGTATCGCCCCAAAAAACCTGGAACAGATTGGCTAGTGAAACACACACTCGGCCCTCTAATTGGACCAGCAAACTATCAATCAACACAGATCGGCTGAGCTAGCGAACAGATTGCTGATTTGTTGTAGGCCTACAGCTATAGGATTGGGTGCTGTGCTAACGTCAAATTGTAGGGAGAGAGGATTGCCATAATAAATATGCAGCTCCAAAAATTGTTTGGTGCTCAAGAATATTTACTGTTTACTTTGAAATTTTTAACAGCAATGGGGCATCAAACAACAATTACTAGCATAGGCCAACTGGTCTTTTGGTATGTCAAAATTGCTTTAAATTTATAATGTACTTATAAGGCTTGCCTTTAGAATTTTTTGTTAATTATTACTGTGGCAAAAACGCAACATAGGTGCGGCTCTCCACTTGCACTGTCCAAACCCCCGCCAGTGGCGAGTGCTTTTGTCTCTTGTTTGAATGTTTGCTGTTGCTTTCACACGTTTAAATGCACATGTAGGAAATCTATATTCCATCTAATACTACAATAACTTCTAGCATTTCATCATTCCATCCCTGTAACATGTATTGCAACACTTAGACATTTCTGTTTTATGTTTGATATGCCCACGATACATTTTCATTTAGCCAACCATTACTTACCTTGCTCTGAGTGGGAGGGATGTTTATTGTACACATGAACGTTCACAAGATTCACAAGGTATTAGTTCTGTTTATTTAATTAAATGCATGGTTTCCTTTGTTCATATTTCCTGGGACATGTCAGAGTTCCGTGTGTCTGTATCTTATGTCTCTGTCGTTTTTGTTATGCGTGTTGGGAGCGAGCACGCCTCAGTGCACATAGAAATAGGTTACGTGGCCTGCGCTCCATGCTTTGGAGTCAGAACATGGAATAAAAGAAAAGGATTGTCCTAGGTATGCATGTTGTTGAAATATAATTAACAATCATTAGGCATATTAAGACTAATGTACCAATGTAACAATGGAAATGGCCTTTTACATTGCAGAACCAGTTTATTGGTTGTAATTGCCAATTGGGTAATTGTATGGTCCTGGGGGCCAAGTGCTTATATTATGTACCTGTTTGAGCTTCTATTAGACAGATTAGATTTGGTTTCTCAAGGGAAGGCTGTGCAGTCTTTCCCTCTATGTATTTATGTTTAGATAGGTTAAGCCTGATCCAGGGGCTAATTCTTTTGGGCTGTTGCCCTTGTATATTTGGTAAATCTACTTGTGTATTTTGTATGATATGGTGCTGTAACCATTAGATCACCAAGATCTGTAAATAAATCTACTCTTGAGTACATCAACCTGCCTTCTGCTGATTTCATGCCTTATGACTGCTACAAGGTCCCTATTTTATAATAATAATAATAATAATAATAATAATAATAATATAATAATTATTATTTATTATTATTATTATTATTATAATGACATAATCCAAATGTGTTGTAGACATGATCATGAAAAGGGCTGTCTGGGAGCCACAATAAATAGACAAAGATTTGTAGTTGAACAAGTCCTTGCATGTAAATATATATATTTTTGTTACTTTACTTTTTTTTTAAATGTATTTTTATTTCACCTTTATTAAACCAGGTATGCTAGTTGAGAACAAGTTCTCATCTACAACTGCGACCTGGCCAAGATAAAGCAAAGCAGTTCGACACATACAACAACACAGAGTTACACATGGAGTAAAAAAAACATACAGTCAATAATACAGTAGAAAAATAAGCCATATACAGTGTGTGCAAATGAGGTGAGATAAGGGAGGTGAGGCAATAAATAGGCCATGGTGGCAAAGTATTTACAATATAGCAATTAAACACTGGAATGATAGATGTGCAGAAGATACTGGGGTGCAAAGGAGCAAGATAAATAAATAAATGCAGTATGGGGATGAGGTAGTTGGATGGGCTATTTACAGGTATAGTGATCTGTGAGCTGCTCTAACAGCTGGTGCTTAAAGCTAGTAAGGGAGGTAAGTCTCCAGCTTCAGTTATTTTTGCAGTTCATTCCAGTCAGTGGCAGCAGAGAACTGGAAGGAGAGGCGGCCAAAGGAAGAATTGGCTTTGTGAGATATACCTGCTGGAGCGTGTGCTCCGGGTGGGTGCTGCTATGGTGACCAGTGAGCTGAGATAAGGCGGGGCTTTACCTAGCAGAGACTTGTAGATGACCTGGAGCCAGTGGGTTTGGCGGCGAGTATGAAGCGAGGGCCAGCCAACGAGAGCGTACAGGTCGCAGTGGTGGGTAGTAAATGGGGCTTTGGTGACAATACGGATGGCACTGTGATAGACTGCATCTAATTTGTTGAGTAGAGTGTTGGAAGCTATTTTGTAAATGACATTGCCAAAGACGAGGATCGGTAGGATGGTCAGTTTTACGAGGGTATGTTTGGCAGCATGAGTGAAGGATGCTTTGTTGCAAGATAGGAAGCCGATTCTGGATTTCATTTTGGATTGGATTATGTTTCATGTGAGTCTGGAAGGAGAGTTTACAGTCTAACCAGACACCTAGATATTTGTAGTTGTCCACATATTCTAAGTCAGAACCGTCCAGAGTAGTGATGCTGGACGGGCGGGCAGGTGCAGGCAGCGATTGGTTGAATAGCATACATTTAGTTGTACTTGCATTTTTTGGTGGCATGTTTGTTTTTCACGTGATCTCTTCGGGGGGGGGGGGGGGGACTGTCCAATTCCCTGGTGCTTAAATCAATGCCTCTTGCATCATAGGCAAACACCACTAATAGCCCACATTTCACATAAAAAGGTAGGCTAGGCCTATACATTTCGCATCAATCGTTTTTATGAATAAAAACAAATAACACCATAATATACAAACGAAACACTTTTGCCATGTAATGTTAATTGATTTCAATATTTAAATCCTGGTTATCTTTCCTCCACAGTGCTCATCACACTGCACCACAATGTTTTGACTTGGGCCTGGTTTCCCCATACCGATGGAACCTTCCTACCAAGGCCGAAGATGTAGGCTAACATGGGTTTCCCAAAACACCACGCAGAGAAAACGGTGGTTAAGTGGGTTGTTGAAGCATGCCGATACTGATAGGAACAAAAGAAAGGGAGTGCTGCTTTTGGATACGCTTTCTTCATTCAAATTTTTCCTTGACATTATAATTATCTTACAATATTGAGAAATCAGCTCCTGGAGAGACATTATCACCTATAGCTGGAATATTGACGTGGTTTATTGCTTACCCAATAAAAATGCACTAAATCACCATTTTGGCACATCATTGATCACATTTTAGGCTACACCTTACGAAATATATCGAGACAAATTAGAGACAGTAGCCTACAAGTAGCAACATAGACCTCAATTGATTGAACATGAAATGTATTTCTACATGATTTAAATAGGCATGCATAGCCTACTGTTTGTATGTTAATGCAGTAATCTCAGTTTTCATTTGAAGCATGTTGCTTGTTTGTATCAAATGCAAAGGAATTGGCAACTTTGTATTTGTGGTCAACTTTGTTCCGAAGTTATCATGGTCACAGAGAAACAGATAAACCATGTGATTCTATGTATAGCGGAGATCTTCTGGGAAAAAAAGTGATGAGGGGGTCAAAAAAGCACCTAACTACGTACTTAGCTGTTCTACGAGTGGTTGGACACAGAACATCGTGCATAAATGTACTTTGTCCCCCCACACCAAACGCGATCATAACTCGCAGGTTAAAATATCAAAACAAACTCTGAACCAATTACATTACTTTGAGGACAGGTCGAAAAGCATCAAACATTTATGGCAATTTAGCTAGCTAGCTTGCACTTGCTAGCTAATTTGTCCTATTTAGCTAGCTTGCTGTTACTAGCTAATTTGTCCTGGGATATAAACATTGAGTTGTTATTCTACCTGAAATACACAAAGTCCTCTACTCCGACAATTAATCCACACATAAAACAGTCAACCGAATCGTTTCTAGTCATCTCTCCTCCTTCTAGGCTTTTTCTTCTATTGACTTTATATTGCGATTGGCAAGTTTCATAAATTAGGTGCATTACCGCCACTGACCTTATTCATCTTTCAGTCACCCACATGGGTATAACCAATGAGGAGATGGCATGTGGGTACCTGCTTCTATAAACCAATGAGGAGATGGGAGAGGCAGGACTTGCAGCACGATCTGCGTCACAAATAGAACTGACTTCTATTTTAGCCCTTGGCAACGCAGATGCTCGTTGGCGCGTGCGAGCAGTGTGGGTGCAATAATTGAATAATATAGATTTCTAAATTTATTTTGCAATGCTCAAACACGTAAATGACTATTTTTAGTCAGCATGTGAGGCAGACGTTAGATTACAAGTGTTTTCAAGTGCAACGTTAATAGCCTTCGCATATCTATTAGTGATCCAGACTGTTACAGAGTCTAAGTTGATAGGTAATCGACTAGCCGAACTGTTCCCCGAACTCTGCTGTAGAGATTTTGTACAATGCTTGAACAAGGCTGTTGAACTTGACATTGGTGTCTGTCTTTATTCCTTTATCCAACATATCATACTGAAACACAGACCACTCGTAGAGCAGCCAAAGTGCATCGTTAGGCTTACTTTCTGCCTTACCTCACAATGATTCTAATACAGTTTATAAGTGTTTTGTGTGAATGGGTATGGGTATGATCATACGATGATAAATGTTTCATTTGTGTAATGTACAGAATTGTATGTAATATTTGAAATATGTAGCCTTTGTAACATTTTGTCAAGATTCGTTTTGTCCCAAGCTGAATCTTATCCGGTAAAAAAAATTGGAAACTCCTGGAACAATATAAATACAAAGCCATTGTCAGACGTCGGAAGTATAACAATAAAACAGCTGCTTATTCAGCATATTGTATCTCTCCAACATCACCCGGGCAGCATCCGCCGCGCAGACGGTTGCATATTCTATAATGCTGCATAGTCACAACAACCTGAGCCCCTTGCAGACTCACAGTGATGGGACTATCCTTCTGAAATACAGGATCTCGCGAGAGGAGATACTCAGACCGCTTGACCTTGTCTTCCTCAATCAGCCAGCTTGCGCTGAGTGCTGAGGTGCAACTTCTTCCAGGTCCTTGGGACTGGACACGCATTCAGATTTGTATTTTTTTTAAATGAAAAACAAATTGTGTGCAGTAGAGGGTTAGTTAGTGTATATATTTGTGATCTGAAAGGAAACTATCTGAGACAGATATTGATTTTATTTGTAGTTTATTTGGCAGATACAATGCACAACAAAAATATAGGCTAAGTCAAAGAGCACTAAGAAAGCATGTGTTATATGTAACTGAGTCAGGTTTGTAAGGTCTCCTTGCTCGCACACTCTTTCAGTTCTGCCCACAAATTTTCTATAGGATTGAGGTCAGGGTTTTGTGATGGCTAACCTTGACTTTGTTGTCCTTAAGCCATTTTGCCTCAACTTTGGAAGTATTCTTGTGGTCATTGTCCATTTGGAAGACCCATTTGCAACAAAGCTTGAACTTCCTGACTGATGTCTTGGGATGTTGCTTCAAGATCCACATAATTTTCCTTCCTCATGTTGCATCAATTTTGTGAAGTGCACCAGTCGCTCCTGCAGCAAAGCACCCCCACAACATGATGCTGCCACCCCCATGCTTCACGGTTGGGATGGTGTTATTCGGTTTACAAGCCCCCCCCTCTTTTTCCTCCAAACACAACAATGGTTATTATGTCTAAACAGTTCTATTTTTGTTTCATCAGACCCCGTATGCAGTTGCAAACCGTAGTCTGTCTTTTTTATGGCTTCTTCCTTGCCGAGCATCCTTTCATGTTATGTCAATTTAAGACTTGTTTTACTATGGATATAGATACTTTTGTACCTATTTCCTCCAGCATCTTCACAAGGTCCTTTGCTGTTCTACTGGGATTGATTTGCACTTTTCGCACCAAAGTACGTTCATCTCAAGGAGACAGAACGCGTCTCCTCCCTGATCGGTATGACGGTGCGTGGTCCCATGGTGTTTATACTTGTGTACTATTGTTTGTACAGATGAATGTGGTACCTTCAGGCATTTGGAAATGACTCCCAAGAATGAACCAGACTGCTGAAGGTCTACAATTATTTTTTGAGGTCTTGGCTGATTTCTTTTGATTTCCCCATGATGTCAAGCAAAGAGGCACTGAGTTTGAAGGTAGGCCTTGAAATACATCCACAGGTACACCTCCAATTGACTCAAATTATGTCAATTAGCCTATCAGAAGCTTCTAAAGTCATGACATCCTTTTCTGGAATTTTCCAAGCTGTTTAAAGGCACAGTCAATTTAGTGTATGTAAACTTCTGACCCACTGGAAATGTGATAGTGAATTATAAGTGAAATAATCTGTCTGTAAACAATTGTTGAAAAAATGGACTTGTGTCATGCACAAAGTAGATGTCCTAACCGACTTGCCAAAACTATAGTTTATTAACAAGAAATTTGTGGAGTGGTTGAAAAACGAGTTTTAATGACTCCAACCTAAGTGTATGTAAACTTCCGACTCCAACTGTATATGGAAACCTGCTCGTCGAACATCTCATTCCAAAATCATGGACATTAATATGGAGTTGGTCCCCTCTTTGCTCCTATAACAGCCTCCACTCTTCTGGGACGGCTTTCAACTAGATGTTGGAACATAACTTCGGGGACTTGCTTCCATTCAGCCACAAGAGCATTAGTGAGGTCGCGCACTGATGTTGGGCGATTAGGCCTGGCTTGCAGTCTGCGTTCCATATGTCTTTTACTGAGGCCACTCGACCATAAAGGCCTGATTGGTGGAGTGCTGCAGAGATGGTTGTCCTTTTGGGAGGTTTTTCTATCTCCACAGAGGAACTCTGGAGCTTGGTCAGAGTCACCATCGGGTTCCTGGTCACCCCCCTGACCAAGGCTCTTATCCCCCAATTGCTCAGTTTGGCCAGGCAACCGGCTCTAGGAAGAGTCTTGGTGGTTCCAAACTTCTTCAATTTAAGAATGATGGATGCCACTGTGTTCTTGGGCACCTTCAACGATGCAGACATTTTGATACCCTTCCTCAGGTCTGTGCCTCGACATAATCCTGTCTCGGAGCTCTACAGACAATTTCTTTAACCTCATGGCTTAGTTTTTGCTCTGACGTGCACTGTCAACTGTGGGACCTTATATAGACAGGTGTGTGCCTTTCCAAATTATGTCCAATCTATTGAATTTACCACAGGTATTATTTCAATGTTTTAAATTTGTAATACATTTGCAACATTTTCTAAAAAACATTTTTTGCTTTGCTTTGTCTGTGTGTAGATTGATGAGGAAAAACATTTATTTCATCCATTTTAGAATAAGGCTGTAATGTAACAAAATGTGGAAAAAGGGAAGGGGTCTGAATAGTTTTTGAATGCAATGTATAGTGTAGTTTGCCTCAGATTTTGTTGTCCACCTCAGGTTATTTACTTGTTACCTGTGTGTTAGAATGCTGTGTCCCTTTCACATCATTTGAATGATCCCTTCACTGCCACGTTCTCTCTCTCTCTCTCTCTTTCTCTCCAGGATATACTAGGGGATGTTACTTTGCTGTTGGCACCACGACATCAACGACTTTATCCCCCTCATCCTAAACTTTACTGACTCTTGTTCAACTTTTCTTGAATTAAATCGGTTATATTGCGTGTTTACATTCG
This sequence comes from Oncorhynchus gorbuscha, assembly GCF_021184085.1. NCBI lineage: Eukaryota > Metazoa > Chordata > Actinopteri > Salmoniformes > Salmonidae > Oncorhynchus > Oncorhynchus gorbuscha. The sequence continues at coordinate 35,371,495 of NC_060188.1, forward strand.
CTTCAAGTGTGCTTTTTTTTTACTGATGGTTGACAGATGACACTTGTATAGAGTATGACATTTCAAAGGGTAACCTTGAAGCATAAAGCCCATTTTTCAGTTGGTTTCCTGTCCTAATTTCAACAACGTGTACCAATATCTGGTCTTTTTTTTGTAAATCTCGCTCATTTGTGCCCCTGGTCTGGAAACTCAGTTATATTTTAAGACCTATTTTCAACTTCAGTATCCAAATTGCTCTGGCTGCTCCCACAGGATATAGTAATTACAAAAGTGTACAACACAAAATTTGGGCTTAGTTACATTTACATTTGAGTCATTTAGCAGACGCTCTTATCCAGAGCGACTTACAAATTGGTGCATTCACCTTATGACATCCAGTGGAACAGTCACTTTACAATAGTGCATCTAAATCTTAAAGGGGGGGGGGGTGAGAGGGATTACTTATCCTATCCTAGGTATTCCTTAAAGAGGTGGGGTTTCAGGTGTCTCCGGAAGGTGGTGATTGACTCCGCTGTCCTGGCGTCGTGAGGGAGTTTGTTCCACCATTGGGGTTACAAAAGCTCTCATATGGTGTTTTATCATTAGAATTTTAGTGGGCACTTATGCTGGCCAAAACGTTCCATTTCCCCAATAAAGCTAAATTATGAATCAGAATGTCATGGGAATTTTCTACCACAAATAATTTGACCAGGATAACAGAGGACCGACTGCCTGATGCCTCTGGATCTGCAGACAGATACAGAGAAGATATTGGCTCAATACTCACCTTCCAAGAAATGACATCCTTCAAGTACTGAGCAAATATCAAAATTAATGAAATTCCCTTAATTTGAATTACGAATGTTGCTTTGATGGTTGTGATCAACAGTATGACCGTAAGAGTGTTAATGAAATGAATTACAGCAGCAGTAATTTTATGATCCAGCAGGTGGCATAACTGAGCAGCCCAAATGAGTAGGGGCAGAGAGCAAGGTGCAGGAGATTAAAGCCATTCAATGCTGTGACAATACATCTTGATATGGCCTATAGTGGTGACAGACTGTACTGTCAAACAAAGCTGAGAGAGAGTGAATGACTACTGGAGATGTAGCTTCATCCAAGTCACTGTAGTTAGCCAGTAAATGTGTGTAGTTTCAAGTTTGACATTGTTAATGTCACATGCATGCACATGCAGTGAAATGTCTTCCTTGCAAACTCAAAACCCAACAATGCAATAATCAAAAACTATGTGTTATTAGAAAAAAATAGGGGGGAAAATAAATAAGAAATACACAATAAAGTAAGTATACTATATACAGGAAATATTTAAAAAGTCAGTTCCAATACTAACTGTAACTGTGCAGGGATACTGGAGTGACGGAGGTAGATCAGTATAATGGTAAGGTGACTAGGCAACAGAATATAATGTAAAAAGAGTAGCAGCAGCTTGCATGTGAGTGTGTAAAGTCAGTATAAATGTATGTGCATATTATGTGTGAGTGAGAAAATGAGTGTTTGTGTGTGTGTGTTGGAGTGACAGTGTGTACAAGTGTGTAGGGCCCTGTGAGTGTGCATAGAGACAGTGCAAATAATGAAATAAAAGGCCAATAAAGATAAGGTAAACTCGGTCCATGTAGCTATTTTGTTAGCTATTTATCAGTCGTATTGCTTGGGGATAGAAGCTGTTCAAGAGCCTGTTGGTGACAAACTTGATGCACCTCTACCTCTTGCCATGCGGCAGCATAGACAGTCTATAGCTTGGCTGGTTGGGGTCTTTGACAATTATCCAGACCTTCTTTGCACACAGCCTGATATTGAGGTCCTGGATGGCAGGGAGCTCGGCCCCAGTAATGTACTGGACTGTCCGAGGAACTTGAAGTCATGCGTCCTCCGATAAAGCACACAGCACAAGAGCTTCACCAATGCATAGGTACTCACACGACCAACAGACATGGGAACAATAACCGACAGAGGGAACAGAGGGCACATATATAGCATGCTAATCAGGGGAAATTATTAGAGAAGACAGTCCGGGGTTGATGATATTGAATCCCGTTCAGTGAAGCCTAGAAAGCCGGTGACGTAGACCTCCTGGACTGGTGAACAGCATGAGCAGCAGCGCCGAGGGGATCGGTGACAAACATTGGCCATGCTGTCAATGTCGCATGATTTGTGCCGCACTCAAGACAACTGTTAACTCGGAACTGCAAAACCTGACTTTGGTGAGTTCAAAACAACTGGGAACTCTGTAAAAACGAGCTACGACTGGGAAAATAAGTTTGTTGAACTTTCGTCCAACTTGGAATTGTACATTTGGGACTCGGGCCTCTTTCTAGATCTATGAGCTGAAGATCACTGACGTCATCACGATTCTACTTTTTTACCCCAGAGTTCCCAGTTGTCTTGAAAGCACCATCAATCCAGAGAATGCCAGACTTTGATGACAAAGTTGGATGACAAAATTTGTCCACGAAAGACCACCGCACCACTTTCCTGTTCAAGGTGAGTCCAAAAATGTCTTGTATGCTGCTGCATAAATGATGAAATATGCCAGGGAGATATGTATACTGTAGCTAAGCAAATAATACTAAGTGCATGTTGTGTAGTAAGCTGTTAGTAGCCCTTGTGCCTCACCCTAATAATTTGGTCTATTTTCACCTCTTCATTTCGCCTACTGTTCTACTGTCTACTGCCTACTGTTCTGACAGCCTTCCTGTTTTTGAGAAATGTAATCATCGAATATTGTAAGAGCTTTCATGGTCTGCTTATATGCCCCCTTTATTTATCCTACGAACGGTTCTGACTTGGTGTACAGGGAGAACACTGTAAGAATTCAGAGTTCTGAATTCTGTTGCTGTACATTTCAAAAGTGCTGAACAAATAGTTATATTGACTATGTTCATCTTATCTCGCTCATTTATGCCTAATCTAAATTACGGATTGACTCATCCGCTTGTCGTCCCCTTATGCCATAATTTGTACATCTCAAATGTCAGTAGAAATCACAGTTGTTTAAGCAAGTCAGCCACATCAGCTATTTTTAAAAGGCAGTAAATGAGGCTGAATGAACTGTTTCACTGCCAGACAAGGCTCCGCTGATACCAAGGTGTAGTAGTGGTAAGGTGTTGGGACTCTGCTGTTGGGACAGATTTATTTAGGCCATAACAGTTTGTGGGCACCGTTTGTCACCGTTATAGTGCAATTAATGTATTGTTTAGTGTTTTGTAGTGGCTTTGCTGGCATGCATCCCACATTCTTTTTTTTTTTGCATGCTGAAATCACCACTGGAGCCATGTCTGTTAATGGTCCAATTACATACAAAAAATCATCCATCTACCTTGCGTATCTGTTTGGACAATTTGCACATTCGGATCAAAATTATTGTAATTAATATCATCACCCCTTTTGAGTTTCTTTGCCCGTGGGAGAAGTATATTTCACCTAGCCAGTCCTTTTTCCACACAAGTTCATCTAAAATGGTTGAATAAGACTCCATATCATTGATTTTCAGCCACTCTGAAAGGTGGTAGGTATACATTTCAGAAAAGTAGGCCAATTGGTGTAGCAATTCATGTAGTATCCTCCCCATTATGCCTTTTCCACATCTGCCTTTAAGTAAGCAGGAAATGAGGTTTCAAATCAACAGCTAAATCGACAATTATCGACAATTTCCTCCTGAGACTAGAGTCCTTTTGGATACATTTCTTCAACACTGTCTCCAAGAGGTCTAAACAAGGAACTAGACATAAAACCTTTCCATAAAATGTGTTCTGCTCATAGGGGGCCGCTGTTTTCCCATGTTCGTTATCATATCATATACAAGTCTGGGCTCTGGCTGGGCCACTCAAGGACATTCAGAGACATGTCCCAAAGCCACTTTTGCGTTGTCCTGGCTGTGTGCTTAGGGTCGTTGTCCTGTTGGACGGTGAACCTTCGCCCCAGTCTGAGGTCCTGAGCGCTCTGGAGCAGGTTTTCATCTGTTCTTTGCTCCGTTCATCTTTCCCTCGATCCTGACTAGTCTCCCAGTCTTTGCCGCTGAACAACATCTCCACAGCGTGATGCTGCAGCCACCATGCTTCACCTTAAGGATTGGTGCCTGGTTTCCTCCAGACGTGACACTTGGCATTCAGGCCAAAGAGTTTAATCTTTGTTTCATCAGACCAGAGAATCTTGTTAATCATGAGAGTCCTTTAGGTGACTTTTGGCAAACTCCAAGCCGTCTGGCCAATCTACCATAACGGACCGATTGATGGACTGCTGCAGAGATGGTTGTCCTTCTCCCATCTCCACAGAGGAACTCTGGAGCTCTGTCAGAGTGACCAGTGGGTTCTTGGTCACCTTCCTAACCAAGGCTCCTCTCTCCTGAATGCTCAGTTTGGCCAGGCAGCCAGCTCTAGGAAGAGTCTTGGTGGTTCCAAACTTTTTACATTTAAGAATGATGTTCTTGGGGACCTTCAATGCTGCAGAATGTTTTCGGTACCCTTCCCCAGATTTGTGCCTCGACACAATCCTGTCTCGGAGCTCCATAGCTACTGTCAGCTGTGGGACCTTATATAGACAGCTGTGTCCATTCCAAATCATGTCCAATTAATTAAATTGACCACTTGTGGACTCCAATCAAGTTGTATAAACATCTCAAGGATGATCAATGAAAACAGGATGCACCTGAACTCAATTTTGAGTCTCATAGCAAAGGGTCTGAATACTTATGTAAATAAGGTACTTCACTTTGTTATTTTTAAAACATTTGCAAAAAAATCTAAAATAGGGATTTTAGCATCAAAGATTTAGCCTGTGGTAACCAATCAGCATTCAGGATTAGAACCCCCCCCATTGTATAATTAAGCAATAAGGCAAGAGGGGTTGTGGTACATCGCCAATATTATTTTTTTGTTATTATTATTATTTTTTCTTCTCCCAAGTGTCGCAGCGGTCTAAGTCACAGTGGTCTAAGGTACTACATCTCAGTGCAAGAGGAGTCACTGCAGGCCCTGGTTCGAATCCAGGCTGCATCACATCCGGCCGCGATTGGCCCAGGGTCACCCAGGTTTGGCCGGGGTAGGCCGTCATTGTAAAAAATAATTTGTTCTTAACTGACTTGTTTCGTTATATAAAGGTTAAATAAAAAAAGAAAATAATAATTAAATATACCACAATTAAGGACTATTCTTATGGACAACGCAACGCGAAGTGCCTGGATATACAGCCCCTAGCAGTGGCATATTGGCCATATATCACAACCCCCCAAGGTGCCTTATTGCCATTATAAACTGGTTACCAACGTAGAGCAGTACAAATAAATGTTTTGTCATATGTGGTATATAGTCTGATATACCACAGCTGTCAGCTTTCAGGGCTGGAACCACCCATTTATAATGCGGTTTTGATCCTCTTGAACAAGGCCAATATTTGCGAGCAATGCAGTGCTTTGCGCTCTACCATGAGAAAAAGATGTATATTTGGGCAAACAGAGATGTGCAAGCAAGGAGAGGGAGACTTGGACAATAGCTTCCAAAAAGGTTTTACAAAGGGCAAAAAAGCTGGCTAACTAGCCATATAACAAAGACATTTAAATTTACCGCCATGACAAGTAACAGCTGCACTTTGGTGGACATTGCGCAAGTGGTAACCTGGTAACGCACGTCTCGATTGACAGGTGGTTGCGCCAGACCACACGCCCATGTGAGCTGTAACCAACCAGATTAGAGTAGCCAAACTGGTCTATTAAAACCTAATCTGATTGGTTAGAAAACACAAGTTCCACTTCCAAGAGCTCCTGCTCTCTCTCTCAATGAAATTAACTGAAATTAAATGCAAAGGGTTTTATTGGCATGGGAATCGTTTTTTTACATTGCCCAAGCAAGTGAAATGGATAATAAACAAAATAATCAATCAAAAATAAACATTACACTCACAAACGTTCCAAAAGAAAAGGGACATTTCTCTCGCTCTCTCTCTCCCTCCGTCCTTGCAAATCGCTGTTTGTTAAGTCCTCAATGAAGGATTAGCGTTTTAGAATGCAACGGAAAGATTTCCACGGTCGTATTAGTTAACAGAACAAAACGACAGGCACATGCAAGAGTATCAGACTCTTGATAGAAAGCAAGCGATCTATCAAGGTTTAAGTGAGAAGTGGATTTTGCGCCACTCAAACACAGGAAATAGATGGCTGAAAAAGGACAGATCACTAAGATCTGTCCTTTTCACTAAGAGCATTTATATTTCCCCTCATCCCTCCCTCCACCTATCCATGCATTTGTTAATTAACCTTATTAGTAAATAGGCTCACAGGCTTTCATCTCTCCAACTCCCTCTTTCCACAACTCTCTTTTCATCTTCGCCATTCTTTAACAGGTATGACAAACATCAGTACCTTGTCAACATGCACTCCTCTCAGTTTTTTTTCTTGTCTTTTCTCTTTTTCTCTGTCTTCCCTCTATCTCTTTGATGGTAACCACTTACTCTCCCAAAAGTCTGCCTGCCTGTCTCTCATTGCATGTCTGTCTGTTTGTCTGTCTGCCTGTCTATGAGGAAGATAAAATATTCAAACGTTCTCATTTGTGAAGCATCTCTTCATTTCCTCATGTTTTTGCTTTCCTTTCACTACCAGGCTATCTTCTCTCTATTGTTCCTATTTCTAATCTTTGAAACAGTCCTTATTTTGCTGTCTATCTCTGTCCATGTACTAGTCACTGTTCACAATATAATCCATGGCCCATTGCACTGTGAAAAGAGAGAGAGAGGGGGAGAGAGAGAGAGAGAAAGAGGTGAGGGAGATTAGATTAGATTACATACAGGGGTTTAGGAGACAGAAACTGCACAGAGAAACACAGGGAGACAAAGAGACAAGACCAAGGTTGCTGTCTGTATCCTGCCATTGTAGGGACACCAGGTTTGTGGGGTGTAGATGTAGGTAGAATGGGTGCTGCTATTGCATGACTGAAGGTATTATTATTGAATATTGTACGTTAGGATGAAAAGTAATGCTTGATCACTCTGCATTGTAATTGTGTGTGTGTGTGTGTGTGTGTGTGTGTGTGTGTGTGTGTGTGTGTGTGTGTGTGTGTGTGTGTGTGTGTGTGTGTGTGTGTGTGTGTGTGTGTGTGTGTGTGTGTGTGTGTGTGTGTGTGTGTGTGTGTGTGTGTGTGTGTGTGTGTGTGTGTGTGTGTGTGTGTGTGTGTGAAAGCATGGATATGGATATGGATATGGATATGGATATGGACTTGGAGAGGATCATTCAGTGCATCAAACAAGGAGACCAGGACAGTGTCCAGATACACCTGGACCACTACAACACTCAGGTACTACACTGCCTGTGTTACTATGACTACCACACTACTGTAAACAGCTGTCTGTAACCATGACTACCACACCGTGTGGCTGTCTGTTTCCATGACTACAATTGTCCATGACTGCACCATGTATCCTTGACTGTTTTCTTATACCCTCTCCTTCTCTTTCTCTTTCCAATTCTCTTTCTCCCTCCCTCCCACATATCTTCTCCCCAGTATGCTGAATGCTTCTTCTTCAATATTGAGGAGAGGGACAGAAGAAAGGTGAGGATGTGGAAAAGACTTGAACTACTCTTTATGTCTGTCATTCCTTTGCATCGTTTCTCCGCTGCCTCTCTATTTCATTCTTCCATCATCCCTTCATTTCTATTTCTTTCGCCCTCTGTCCTTTCCCATCTCTCTCTCTCTCTGTCTATTCCCCTGGCCTGTCCCTGCCCTCTCAGTGTCAGGCCACCAGAGGCTCAGATTAACCATGTAATTAGACAAAATCCTGCTCATCCCCCGCCACTCATCTTTATCTCTCTCTTTCGCTCACACTCCATCCCTGTCCTTCTCCTCCCCTCCCTGTCTCGCTGTCCTATCTATATTCATGTCCTCTTTTTTTCTTTCTCTCTCTTTCTCACTTCCAACTGGGCACAGACGTCATTTCAATTTCCAGTTTAGATTTACATTTGGTTGTGTTGTCAAATAACGTGAATTGAATGTGACATCAACAAAAAAGTTCACCGTGTCATTGAGTTGGGTAAAAGAGAATACAAAATTCCCTTATGTTGATGACTTCTTGAAAATCCAATCAGTTTTCCATGTTGATTCAACGTTATCACATTGATTTTTTTTTATTGAAGTAGAAACAATGTTGATTCAACCAGTTTTTGTCCAGTGGGATGGTTCTTTTCCACCTCCCTCCCCTACAGTAATCATCCTCTTCTTTCTCCCTCTTCTATCATCCCCTTCAGCTCCTCTCTTCTCTCTCTGTCGTATCTCTTCATAATGTTAATGATGTCATTATTCATCATTTCTATGTCTTCTTTCTTCCACCTATAATGGCTCTACTATAATGGCTGTGCAAATGACTGCAGCAAAAAGAGCTGGATGAGGTAAAAAAGACTAACTCATTACACCATCAGAAAGAGAGAGAGATAGGAATACAGGGGGGAAAGGGACCGAGAGAAAAGAATAGGGAGAAAAGGGAAGAGAGAGGGAGGGCGAAGCTGAGCTGACAGGTCCTTACTCTACATTACACTAATCTCCATTCAGCGCAGTGTTTCATTTGTGGGTGTATGTGGGTGGGTGTGTGTAAGTGCGTGCCTGTGTGTGTGTGTGTGTGTGTGTGTGTGTGTGTGTGTGTGTGTGTGTGTGTGTGTGTGTGTGTGTGTGTGTGTGTGTGTGTGTGTGTGTGTGTGTGTGTGTGTGTGTGTGTGTGTGTGTGTGTGTGTGTGTGTGTGTGTGTGTGTGTGTGTGTGTGTGTGTGTGTGTGGCTTACGCAAGTGTGTGTGTATGTGTGTGTACTCCAAAGCTAATTGTTGTGTGTAATGACTCAACCTACTCCCCCCATTAACCCTCACCAGTTCAGGAAGAACAAAATGAGGGACTTTGTTCCCGACTCGGACTCTGATTTCAACTCAGACTCAGATGATGCTGAGGACCAGGATCTCCTTCTCAGACGGGTGAGTCAGGGTGTGTGTGTGTGTGCATGGATTTCTCTATTTCTACCTGTTGCTCTTTTCAGTTAAACTGAATTCTCCTCTCCTCTCCCCAGAGGCTGGCTGCAGCCCTGGTGTGGTTTATCCGTACCCAGCTCCAGCCGGGGGTTCTGAGAGTGACCCTGCGTACGCTACGTATCCTGTCCCGCGACCGGCAGGCTCTGGCGCCCCTGGTGACCGACACCGCCCTCCTCACCCTAGCCCACCTGGGCGGCATAACCTCCCTGCCCATCCCCGAAGGCCAGGAGGAAGACGAGGAGGAAGGTCATGATGCCGAGAGAGAAGATTGCGGCTATGTCCTCGGTGACGTCAGTTCGGAGGCCTGTAAACAGAGTGACACAGAGGCCAGTGAGTGCAGTAGGGGCGCTAATGCTAATGCTAGCTTGTTAGCAGTTAGCAATGTGGATGCTAACGTTGTCGGTGCTAGCCAGACCCAGCACTCCTTGGCCCAGGCTTCCACTCAGACCTGTCCAGCCCTGGATACGGCCAACAACAGCCAAGGTGGAGCAACGACATCGCCATCAGTGACCAGGGACCCCTGCTGCACTCTCAGTACAGAAACCTGCCATGACAACCTGCGCTCTGTCTCCACGGAAACCTGCACTGCCGAGCACCACTGCTCTCCGGGTCATGGAGCTCTGGTGCGTGGAAAGAAGGATGCCCGGGAAGAGATGGATGAAGAGGAGGACAAAGAAGATAAAGAGGAAGATGACCAGGTGGGGAGGAGGGAGGCCCTGAAAGCCCTTTGTAATATAATCTACAACAGTCAGAGGGCGCAAGAGAGGGTCAGCGCTCTGAGGTGAGGGAGAGCAACTGTTGGAGTACAGCAAAAACTATATCTAGTATGGCATCACTTCCTTCATCTCTCTCGCTCGCTCTCTCTCTCTCTCTCTCTCTCTCTCTCTCTCTCTCTCTCTCTCTCTCTCTCTCTCTCTCTCTCTCTCTCTCTCTCTCTCTCTCAGACTGCTCTCTGGTCTATCTGACAAGCTGAAGCAGGGGATCAGTGAAAAAGCTCTTCCCATTGGTCAGTTTTATGAACTACGGCTGCTCTTCCTGCTGACGGCTCTGAGACCAGAGCTCAGGGTGCAACTGCAGCAGGTAACAGCCTAGAGGAGGATGGATTTGTGGTTTCCCTGCTAATGATTTGGGATGGGTAGGTCTACTGTATGCCCCTCTCTCCTGCCATCTCTCCATCTCTCTTTCTTTTCTCTCTCTCTCTCTCCATATCCCCCTGTCTCTCTTTGTCAGGAGCGAGGGGTGTCCATGCTGACTGCAGCTCTGGAGCAGTGTCTGTCTGCGCGGTGGGGGGAAGAGTACGAGGTGCTGAGTGACCACAGTGCGCCCCCTGTCTCTAAGGAGGTGTCACAGCGAGCTGTGGAGATCCTCAAGACCCTGTTCAACATCACATACAGCTTCCACAGACAGGAGCCAGACGAGGTGGGTGGAGGAGAGTCCCATAGAATTCAAATGTGGCTTTGTCCCAAATAGCATGATCTATTCTAATATCTGTACCTTGTCCGTCTTCTATGGGGGCATCCTTGGCTTTTAGTTTGTGAGTAGGTAAGAGTACGTAGCAAGGAGATATCTCAAAATACTAATCCAGTACTTTTTAAGCCAAGACTGGGGGTTAGTTTAAACTGATCCTAGATCTGTGGCCAGGAGGCCTTTTTAAAGTCCCCTCTTTTCTTTGTGTCCCTCTCAGGAGGATGCAGCTCTCTATCGCCGCCTGGCTGCAGTGCTACGTCACTGCCTGCTGCTGACCTGTGACGGAGAAGAACTCACTGAGGAGATACAGGGGTATGCACGAGGGCTTCTGCTGTCCCCTCTTCTCTTGTATATCCATGCATTTGTATTTGCATCTTTATTTTGAAAGTAATGGTGGTCATTCTTGGTGTTGTCAAAATGTTTACTTTTTCACAGCGAAGTAGAAAAGATATGTTCTGAATCATTTTGAAATGGGGGCCATTTCAGGTTTGCCCCATGTCTCCTTACCTCTGATCCCTGACCCTTAACCCCTGACGTTTAACCTATAACCCTCCATAGGCACACAGTGAATGTGCTCTCTGCCCTACCCCTACAATGTCTGGACGTGCTGCTGTCTGTGCGTCTGACGGAGGGTTCACAGGAGTGGGAAGGGGTCAACATGGACACTGTCCACACCCTACTCACCTTCATGGAGAGACGCCTGGACAGGGTGAGGCAGAGGAAGAGGGAGGAAGGGACTGAGAGAGAGAGGAAAGTGGGGAGGAAAGGAGGGAGGAAAGGAGGCACCTATCTCATATGAGGATGCTGCTTGCTTCCCCATGGTGTACAGTGGAGGGTTGCATCTCAATAGAGCATAGCTATGGAAGCATACCGGGTGTGTATAAAGGGTCATAAGCTGACAAAATCACCTATGAATTTGTTATGAAGGGTCAGAAGTTGAAGGAGAAACTGACTCCAGTCCTGAATCTGTTGACTGAGAGCTGCCGCGCGCACCGCGAGACACGCCACTACCTCAGACAACAGGTACTGTTCTCAACTGTTGGGCTGAAACTCCAACTGATTATTGTGGCTTTAATACAGCATGATAATGTTAGTCTGATGTTCGGTTTACATTGTTGTGTTGGAGAAGCCTGCTTCGACTTGTGATATTGGGGCCTCTGTCTTTCCCCTCCCTACATGCGTTCTGGATAGCAGCTAACTGGTTGAGCAGGTTTCTGCTCCCACCCAGCACTAACACCTGCCTCTGCCTCTGTCCACCGCTACAGATCCTCCCCCCTCTGAGGGACGTGGCCTTGAGGCCGGAGCAGGGGGCCACAGTGAGGGGACGTCTGGTGCGCCTGATGACCCACATGGACACGGACATCAAGCACTGTGCTGCCGAGCTCCTCTTTGTGCTCTGCAAAGAGAACGGTGCCCAAATCATATCACACACCTGTCACACTTACTCGCTCCTCATTTCCAAGTAACTCTTGGTTTGAAGGACCCAATCGTATCACAGCATACTTACTAACCCCTCATAGCACATGTAGTAACTCATATCTAACCCCCCCCCCACACTTCATCTCCATTTCAGTTAGTGACAATCCAAGTGTGTGAAATAGATGGATGTTGCCATCTTATGTTTCTCCCTCTCTGTCTGTCTCTCAGTGAGTCGGTTTGTGAAGTACACAGGCTACGGTAACGCAGCAGGTTTGCTGGCAGCGAGGGGCTTGCTGAGTGGAGGTCAGGTGACCCACGCCCAGTACTCTAGCGACTCAGACTCTGACACAGAGGAATACAGGTGTGTAAAACAACCATTGATAATGTCACAAACACAACACTTTGTAATAGTGTATAGGGACACAATGCATCTTTAGGCTTGTGTCGCATTACTCTGACTGATAGATTGGACTTGGAACTATCAAAACGGCATAAATCGGAGCATGCAACAGAAGCAATTTTAGATGGTTAGGAGTGGACAGTATTTACAAGGGAGGTGTTTGTAACTGTGTTCCACAGGGAAGCTAAGAGGCGCATCAACCCAGTGACGGGGAGGGTGGAGGAGGAGCAGCCAGACCCCATGGAGGGAATGACGGAGCGGGAGAAAGAGCAGGAGGCACTAAGACTCATCAGCCTGTTCAACAGGCTCTCACGGTGTGTGTATTTGTGTGTGTGTGTGTGTGTGTGTGTGTGTGTGTGTGTGTGTGTGTGTGTGTGTGTGTGTGTGTGTGTGTGTGTGTGTGTGTGTGTGTGTGTGTGTGTGTGTGTGTGTGTGTGTGTGTGTGTGTGTGTGTGTGTGTGTGTGTGTGTGTGTGTGTGTGTGTGTGTGTGTGTGTCTGTGAGTACATATCTGTTTCAGCTAGTGACTATCCAAGTGTGTGAAATAGATGGATGTTTCCAATTTCTCTCTTTCTCCCTCTGTCTCTCTCAGGGACAAGATCATCCAACCCGTGGGAGTGATGACAGGGGGGGGACTGGAGCCCCTGTGTGGTCAGATGAGGGGGAGCACTGTGGAAGAGGTGGAATCAGAGGGGGAGAGTGAGGAAGAGAGGGAAAAGTAGGGAGGTTAGAAAATAAAAGTGAGAGATGGGAGGGTGATTACAAGAATTTACAGCATAGGATGGTGAAGAGACAGAAAGAGTAAGAGAGATAGAGGTTGGTTTGTATTTATATAGCACAGTTGTGGAAAAAGTACCCAATTGTCATACTTGAGTAAAAGTGAAGATACCTTGAAAATGACTGAAGTGAGTCACCCAGTAAAAAGTATCTGGTTTATCAAGTATCAAAAGTCAAATACAATGCTAAAAATACACTTAAGTATCAAAATTAAAGGTAAATGTTATAAATCCTTTCAAATTCCTTATATTAAGCAAACCAGAATGAACAATTGATTTGTATTTATTTATGGATAGCCAGGGACACACTCCAACAGTCCGACATAATTCACAAACGAAGCATTTGTGTTTAATTAGTCCACCAGATCAGAAGCTGTAGGGATGACCACGTGTTTTCTTGATAAGTGTGTGAATTGAATTAGCATTCAAAATGTAACAAGTACTTTTGGGTGTCAGGGAAAATGTATGGGAGTCAAAAACTATAATATTTTATTTAGGAATGTGGTGGAGTAAAAGTAAAAGTTGTATAAAATATCAAGAATAAAGTACCAATACCCACCCCCCCCAAAAAAAAAAATACTTAAGTAGTACTTCAAAGTATTTTTTGCTTAGTTACTTTACACCACTGATATAGCACCTTTCCTCCATTTACCTGAAAGCACTTTACTTTGGAGCGTGTGTCTGTACCCCACCTCATCTGTCACTATGTGTAGCGCTAGTCTGAATGTACTGTATACAGTAGCATCACCCACCAAAACACCACTCTTAGAATCACTGTTTAGCCAGGTACATTCCCTGAGAAGAAAATGTCAATTAAAAAAAAACACTAGAAAAAGGACAAGAAGCAGAGAACAGAGTCCTCAGATTCCTTGGCAATCGTAGTGTTGTTTAGCTTCCATATCCTATATTTTCCCACTCTGGTTCCTCTCCTGGAGATAACCCCACTTATGTTCAGATGTCACAATTGGACTGGAGACGGAATAACAGGTCCATGGTGATTGTAATCAATGATGTGGGAGCAGTTATTGTGCAGGTGTCTGTCCCTGTCATGTGATGGTGAAAGGGTATCACCACTTTTGAGTAACATGCTTTTTCCTCGTCCAACATGTTGTCATTCATTCCTCTGCGTATAGACTTCCTTTCCCCTCCAACATTTGCTGTAGTGTAAAATGCCTATGGTTTCTCACGTTGAAATAGAAATAAACCATTCCTGCTGTACTGCACTGTCACCGTGTCTGCCTTGGAGAGGAAAAAAATAATCAATAGGGTTCAAAAATCCTCTGAAACTCTTCTGGGGCTGTCAGAGAGAATATGTTTTGTCAGCATTTTCACGCAGAATAAAATATGAACTTGATTGGATCAGAAACTTCACAGGCTACAGACTTTTAACTGATGTAACCGGGAACATTGCCGGGACATTAGCTAAGATTCCCATTAAGTTCTAGTTAAGATTTGATCTAACATTAGGATGATAACATACCAAAAGCATTCAAATAATGTTTTTGATAGCAAAATGATTTATGTCTTCCTTCAAATGTTTTAAATGAAATATCCTTGGAATGTTCTCCTTCACTAAAACGTTCTGTAATCTGTAATCACTACCACCAAACATTCCCATCAGGTTTCCAGTTCGTGTAATAACACAATGTAGCAGTTATGTCTTTAGAACATACAGCCGCAACTAAATGTGAGAGGGAACGTTCATGCGACATCAGGTGAATGTTTTAGACAAACATTGTATAATCATCCGCACAACTGGACCGTTTCTGATATGAGAACATTTGCCTCAACGGAACAAATGTTCTGGGAACTTTCAAATAACCCATTTTGGTTTGCTGGGGACTCACTCATACACAGCATCTCCTTTTACAGATTTCTTTCTTTTCTTCTGTCTTTATATTCCTTTCTCTTGGGTCAGTATGTACCTCTGAACTCCTACCCATTTTCTTATATCCCCTCCTGCCCAATCTGAGCTGTTTCAATTCCTCTGTATTTTTTCAGACAATTTCAGGTCAGCATACACTACATGACCAAAAGTATGTGGACACTTCAAACATCTCATGCCAAGATCATGGGCATTAGTATGGAGTTGGTTCCCCCTTTACTGCTATAACAGCCTCCACTCTTCTGGGAAGGCTTTCCACTAGAGATGTTGGAACATTGCTGCGGGGACTTGCTTCAACTCAGCCACAGGAGCATTAGTGAGGTCGGGCACTGATGTTGGGAGATTAGGCCTGGCTCGCAGTCGGCGTTCCAGTTCATCTCAAAGGTGTTCGATGGGGTTGAGGTCAGGGCTCTGTGCAGGTCAGTCAAGTTCTTCCACACCGATCTCAACAAACCTTTTCTGTATGGTTTGGAGCTCTGTAGTGAGTGTTGCAACCGAGGACAGACACTTTTTTACGCGCTTCAGCACTTGGCGGTCCTGTTCTGTGAGCTTACGTGACCTGTGGCTGAGACGTTGTTGTCCGAGACATAACACTACTTACAGTTAACTGTGGCACCTCTAGCAGGTCAGAAATTTGACAAACTGACTTGTTGGAAAGGTGGCATCCTATGACGGTGCCACGTTGAATGTCACTGAGCTTTTTAGTAAGGCCATTCTACTGCCAAAGTTTGTCTATGGAGATTGCTGTGTGCTTGATTTTATACACCTGTCAGCAACAGGTGTGGCTGAAATCAACGAAGCCACTAATTTGAAGGGGTGTCCACATACTTTTGTATATATAGTGTACTTAACAATAGTACATGTTGTCCAGGGTTCCACAGTCAAATCAAAAGGACACCAAATGTTCCTCATTGGAATTGCAATTTCAGTGTACAATTTTAATTGACTGGAATCGAAATGGATTTGACCCCAACCCCGATATGTGGTCAACCACACCCTTACTATAAATCTTATAATGTTGTAGGAGGAAAAAGAAACATTTTCGCTGTCATTTTCAAATTTTTATTTGCTTTTGTCAAATACAGGAATAGCATGTACAGAAGAGGAACTGGGCTTTAGAGACTCAAGTAACTGTACAATATTTACAGATAAGAGAGCTTGAACAAATAGGTAAACCTCCAAAAAATAATAATTATCATAAACAACAAACAATTTAAAATAAAAACAGTCAACACAGATTTTATACGCTTTTTAACAGTTACACCTCCCTAAAACCACAGCGCTTTCTTTTAGAAAGCGAACAGATATTTATTTTAATTTATTAACTTCAGGTGTAAACTCTGCTCTCATTGTCTTTTGAAGAACAAACATAAAGAACACAGTTTGCTTAGGTTTTAAATACATTTCCCCCCCCTCACAATTTATTTAGGCAGACAGAAAAAAGGGAACATCACACACTCCTCTAACCTCCCTCCCTCCCTCCCTTCACCTCAGTTTTTCTCCCCTCCACTCTTTTTTACCTTCAGCAATAAAAGGGGGACTGAGCAAAGGATTTTGGGCAGGCCATTTCATGTATAACCCTAACAAAACATGATTATTTAAAATAACAACAGCAAACAATCCCAGCTAGGGAGGGTAATTTCCTTGTATAAATAATACAAATCATAATTATTAATACATATACGTATATATATATAGTGTTTGTATGTTGGCTGTGTGTGTGTGTGTGCCCGTGCATGTTTGGATGTAGATCGCAATCTTTTCTGTAGTGCTGACTGATTCACCGTGGTCCCCTGCTTTCCCTGTTCAGGTCAAGTGGCAGACGTCGTACCCTTTCACACATTCACTATTTTCAATCCGCCTCCTCCGCTCTCCTCCGTCCTTCTCTTTTCTTTAGTCAAGAGATACTTTGTGAGAGAAAAACTAAACAAAAGCGCTAAAAACAGTTCATTTGTAGCATCCATTTTAAGTTAAAACTCAACCGTACTCACAGACTGAACATTGACTGTTCGGTCTTTCTCGCTGGGCAAGAACTAGAGTGGTAGGGTCTGAATCCCCCCCCCCCACACCTCTCCATCTTGGTACAGTCCAGTGTTCTCCACTCCAACTCTCTTGCTATGTCTCCCAAATACTGTATACCTCCTCCCTCCCCACCCCTCTCTTCTTCAACCCACATTCTGCTTTCCAAATGGCACCCTATTCTCCATATAGGCCCTATGGCTTAGGCCAATTGTAGTGCACTATTTCGGACTGTGCCCCCTCCTCCCTCATCAGGCTTTGGTGCTGAGGGTCAGCAGGTCGATGAAGGAGTTGAAGAGGGTCTCCAGCCAGCCCTGGTTGGCCATACACTGCTGCACCACCTCCTCCTGACCAGGGTCCTCCGCTGCCTGCTCTATACTGTCCGTCTGGAGGGAATAGAGAAAGAGAACAGATTATATTCACTTGCTTATTTACAGTATATATACAAAAGTATGTGGATCTTCAAATTCAAATGAGTGAATTTGGCGATTTCAGCCCCACCCGTTTCTGACAGGTGTATAAAATCGAGCACACAGCCATGCAATCTCCATTGACAAACATTGGCAGTATAATGGCCTTATTGAAGAGCTCAGTGACTTTCAACGTGGCACCGTCATAGGATGCCACCTTTCCAACAAGTCAGTTTGTCATTTTTTTGCCCTGCTAGAGCTGCCCCGGTCAACTCTAAGTGCTGTTATTGTGAAGTGGAAACGTCTAGGACAACAACGGCTCAGCCGCGAAGTGGTAGGTCACACAAGCTCACAGAACGGGACCACAGAATGCTGAAGCGTGTAGTGCGTAAAAATCATCAGTCCTCGGTTCCAAACTGCCTCTGGAACCAACATCAGCACAAGAACTCTTCGTCTGGAGCTTCAAGATCACCATGCGCAATGCCAAGCGTCGGCTGGAGTGGTGTAAAGCTCGTCGCCTTTGTACTCCGGAGCAGTGGAAACGCCTTCTCTGGAGTGATGAATCACGTTTCACCATTTGGCAGTCCGACTGACAAATCTGGGTTTGGCGGATGCCAACAGAAAGCTACCTGCCCCAATGTATAGGGTCAACTGTAAAGTTTGGTGGAGGAGGAATAATGGTCTGGGGCTGTTTTTCATGGTTTGGGCTCGGCCCCTTAATTCCAGTGAAGAGAAAATCTTAACGCTACAGCACACAATGACATGCTAGACAATTCTGTGCTTCCAACTTTGTGGCAACAGTTTGGGGAAGGCCCTTTCCTGTTTCAGCATGACAATGCCACCATGCACAAAGCGAGGTCCATAGAGAAATGGTTTGTCGGGATGGGTGTGGAAGAACTTGACTGGCCTGCAGAGCCCTGACCTCAACCCCATCGAACACCTTTGGGATGAATTGGAACGCCGACTGCAAGCCAGGCCTAATCGCCCAACATCAGTGCCCGACCTCACTAATGCTCTTGAAAGGAAGCAAGTCCCCACAGTTATGTTCCAACATCTAGTGGAAAGCCGTCACAGAAGAGTGGAGGCTGTTATAGCAGCAAAGGGGGGACCAACTCCATATTAATGCCCATGATTTTGGAATGAGATGTTAGACGAGCAAGTGTCCACATCATTTTGGTCATGTAGTGTATTTTACCATAGTACAAAACCTTTATTCTCAATTCTATTTCTCTAAAGCTGTAAATAGATGTATTCCGTCTTCGAGGCCAGAGTATAGACATGTTGCAAATACATCTAACATTAATCGATGTTATGCAAGTCAAATATCCACTCTAGGATGGATAATAAGGCTATTATTTTTCATATAAGCACAACACAGCCACTCACAAATGACAGCCAACCTTCCGCGACAAAAGGACTGAATACACAGTGCTCCATTTGAATTATTCGGACCACAATGGAAACAGGGAGAGAAAGAGAAACAGAACAGAAAGTAGAGAAGAACAACAATGCCGTAGAGGAAAGAGAGGGGTGTTGGAAGGTCAGCGTTGTGAAAAGCGATTGTGCTCCTGAGTCTTACCTCCTTCTTGCAGTTCAGGAAGGTGTGATACTTGTAGTGATGGAGAGAATGATAAAGGCTATAGACACGACACGTCTCTGTGGACAGCTTGAGGTCCTGAGAGTCGCAGAGAGACGGGGAAAAGGGATGGAGGGAAAGGAGAGAGAGGAAATCATGTAAGTCGCTCTGGATAAGAGCGTCTGCTAAATGACTTAAATGTAAATGTAAATTTATTAGGGAATCTACCCGGGTTCTCTTTGGCTAAGGAGGAACCTGGGAAAAGGCCCAGTCTACTATGTATTCACAACCTCACATACTTTCAGATGACCACTAAAAATACAAATGCACTTGAACAACGCTAAAAGAAGAAACATTAGCCTCGTGGAAAACCTGGTTTCCCTGATCGGGAAGCCTGGTGAAGTCTATGGCCGAAAGGGGGCTAAATACGGGTGAAGACCCCGGTGTAAATCAGTGGCGCCTTGCAACACGTCAAACCGATCGAATGCATTGCTTGGGCGGGGCTTAACACACAGCACTCCTTCAACGGGCACGTGGGGGGGAGGGTTCTTGAAATGTAAAATCCCTAAAAATGTAGCCTCCGGAAGCCAATGGATCATTCAAACCGTTTCCAAAGGTCGTGACAACAACGGTTTTTTTTGGGGGGGGGCGTTGTGGCTACGCGAGACGAAACGAGACAACTCAAGAGTAAATAAGGACGGTGTCATGGTTTAGCTTTGTTTGTACATGGGGCAAACACCATCCGGGCCGAGTTAAACCCACTGAGATACACGTTTTATGTACAAAGCAAAAGTGGCAAAACAGGTCTGGACTTTATTACTCCAGTTCTTGTGAGACAGAATGGTCTCTTCTACTCGGCTTCTACAACACCTAGACACAATTCTTCGAGGCCAGGGTTAGCCACGGTGCAGCTGATTGGATACATTGGCGTCAGCGGCGGGAAACTAAAGTCAAGGAGTTTCATGACTGGGTGTGGTTCACTCACCTGCTGTTTGGGCGCGGTGCTCTTCTTGACGCGGTTGAGGGTTTTACGGTTGTAGCACTCGCCGCCGAGGTGCAATTTGACCGCGCCAGAGTCCAGGGGGTCCGCCGTCATTTTGGGGAACGTATGCAGAGTCTCCTAAAGAAGAAACATGTAGAAGATGGAGGGAGCGAGAAGTAGTCATTTCGACTGTTTTAAAGTTTTCACTTGTCAATATGATAGTGAGAAAGTTGGATGAAGATTGGAATTGTACCATAATCTCCACTTCCAAACACATCAGGCCTTTTTCATAATCAGGTTTCAGCATTTTTACAACTAAACAGACAGACGTACCTGGTGTTGGCCACTCATGTTGACTCTCCTTAACAGTCTCCTCTTTTGTTCGTTGAGGAGGCTGTCAATCTTCCTCATGGGCGGGAGGTACAACTCGTCTAGGGGCCAGAGTGGGAGGGACATAGAGTCCGTATGACTCATCTCATGACATCGTTCTTCCTCAATCCTATTCTCAAGCCTTTACTTTTGATCAATACTCTCTTTCTCTCACTCCCAGGGCTGGGGTCAATTCCCTCGGAATTCAGTCAATTCACGAAGTAAACTGAAATTCTAATTCCAAATTATCATAGAGAAGCATAGCGACTGATTGATTTTTAAAAATTTTACTTCTTGAAATGACTGAATTGACCCCAAACCTGACCAAATCATTACCCACTCATTTGCTCACACCACGACCCCATCCCTCTCACCGTCTGTGTCCTCCAGGGCTTGAATCATGTCGGGGTCAAGTGCTGTACTGACCAGCATCTCTATGTAACTCCTGAACATCTCCCTCATGGCTCGACTGTTCATCCCCCCTCTCACTGGGGCTACAGGGGAGAGACACAGAGAGAGAGAGAGAGAGAGAGAGAGAGAGAGAGAGAGAGAGAGAGAGAGAGAGAGAGAGAGAGAGAGAGAGAGAGAGGGAGGGAGGGGGAGAGAGATATAGAATATGTCACTGAGTGGGTTTGAACCTAGAACCAAGGCATTACATATAAATATACAGTGGGGCAAAAGAGTATTTAGTCAGCCACCAATTATGTAAGTTCTCCCACTTAAAAAGATGAGAGAGGCCTGTCATTTTCATCATAGGTACACTTCAACTATGACAGACAAAATTAGAAGGAAAAAATCCAGAAAATCACATTGTAGGAGTTTTTATGAATTTATGGTGGAAAATAAGTATTTGGACCCGGTGCAAGAAACAAGCAAGATTTCTGGCTCTCACAGACCTGTAACTTCTTCTTTAAGAGGCTCCTCTGTCCTCCACTCGTTACCTGTATTAATGGCACCTGTTTGAACTTGTTATCAGTATAAAAGACACCTGTCCACAACCTCAAACACTCACACTCCAAACTCCACTATGGCCAAGACCAAAGAGCTGTCAAAAGACACCAGAAACAAAATTGTAGACCTGCACCAGGCTGGGAAGACTGAGTCTGCAATAGGTTTGGTTTGAAGAAATCAACTGTGGAGGCAATTATTAGGAAATGGAAGACATACAAGACCACTGATAATCTCCCTCGATCTGGTGAGCAAAAATCCCAGAACCACACGGGGGGACCTAGTGAATGACCTGCAGAGAGCTGGAACCAAAGTAACAAAGCCTACCATCAGTAACACACTACGCCGCCAGGGACTCAAATCCTGCAGTGCCAGACGTGTCCCCCTGCTTAAGCCAGTACATGTCCAGGCCTGTCTGAAGTTTGCTAGAGAGCATTTGGATGATCCAGAAGAAGATTGGGAGAATGTCATATGGTCAGATGAAACCAAAATATAACTTTTTAGTAAAAACTCAACTCATCGTGTTTGGAGGACAGAGAATGTTGAGTTGCATCCAAAGAACACCATACCTACTGTGAAGCATGGGGGTGGAAACATCATGATCTGTGTACGGCTGATCCGTGTAAAGGAAAGAATGAATGGGGCCATGTATTGTGAGATTTTGAGTGAAAAACTCCTTCCATCAGCAAAGGCATTGAAGATGAAACGTGGCTAGGTCTTTCAGCATGACAATGATCCCAAACACAACGCCCGGGCAACGAAGGAGTGGCTTCGTAAGAAGCATTTCAAGGTGCTGGAGTGGCCAAGCCAGTCTCCAGATCTCAAACCCATAGAAAATCTTTGGAGGGAGTTGAAAGTCCAAGTTGCCCAGCAACAGCCCCAAAACATCACTGCTCTAGAGGACATCTGCATGGAGGAATGGGCCAAAATACCAGCAACAGTGTGTGAAAACCTTGTGAAGACTTACAGAAAACGTTTGACCTCTGTCATTGCCAACAAAGGGTATATAACAAAGTATTGAGATAAACATTTGTTATTGACCAAATACTTATTTTCCACCATAATTTGCAAATAAATTCATTAAAAATCCTATAATGTGATTTTCTGGATTTTTTTCTCTCATTTTGTCTGTCATAGTTGAAGTGTACCTATGATGACAATTACAGGCCTCTCTCATCTTTTTAAGCGGGAGAACTTGCACAATTGGTGGCTGACTAAATACTTTTTTGCCCCACTGTACATACCAAAATTGTATTAACACACAGTTACAAACACACACACACAGTCCCTCACCTTGGTCCTCACTGGGCCCATCAGTGGAGGAGTCTGAGTCTGAGGGGACTTCCTTCTGCCACTTCTTCCTCTTCTTGGGCGGAGGCTCTGCCTTCACTGGCCTCGCCCTCGAAGGGCGCTCTGTCTTCTTCTCTCCTCCTCCTCCTCTCTTCTCCTCCCTCAGTCTCTTTCGGTCCTCTTCACTGCTCCTTCTCTCCACCTTCTCCTGAGGTGGTGGATGCCTCTTCTCTTTTTCTTCTCTCTCCTTCTCCTCCTCTCTCTCCCTCTCTCGCTGTTTCTCTTTTTCCCTCTCCCTCTCTCGCTCCTTTTCTTTTTCCCTCCTCTCTCGCTCCTTCTGCTCCCTCTCCTTCTCTTTCGCTTTCTCCCTCTCTTTCTGCTCTCTCACTTTGTCCTTTTGCTCCCTCTCTTTCTCCTTCTCTTTGTCCTTTTGATCTCTCTCTTTCTGCTCTCTTGCTTTGTCCTTTTGCTCTCGTTCTTTCTGCTCTCTCACTTTCTCCTTTTGCTCTCTCGCTTTCTCTTTTTGCTCCCTCAGTTTTTCCTTTTGTTTCCTTTCTTTCACCCCATCTTTCTCCTTTTGTTCCCTCTCTTTCTCTTTTTGCTCCTTTTCCTTTTGCTCTCTCTCTTTCTGCTCCTTCTCTTTTTCCTTCCTCTCTTTTTGCTCCTTTTCCTTTTGCTCTCTCTCTTTCTGCTCCTTCTCTTTTTCCTTCCTCTCTTTCTGCTCCTTCTCTTTTTCCTTTTGCTTCCTCTCTTTCTGCTCCTTCTCTTTTTCCTTTTGCTTCCTCTCTTTCTGCTCCTTCTCTTTTTCCTTTTGCAACTTCTCTTTCTGCTCCTTCTCTTTCTCCTTCCGCTCCCTCTCATCTCGCTCCAATCGTGGTGGAGTTTGACTGATGGCAGGGGGAGGTGGCTTGGGGAGCGATGGGAGTGATTGACGCCTGTCAAGGTACAATTTTTTTGTTGTAATTTTGCAGGTTATTGCTTACAGTGAATATTTTCAGATCTATACAAGTGCATGGGCGTAGGGGATTCAGTTCTACATGGGGTTGGGCACATATGAATCAAGACCCAGAGGAGTACGGCAAACACGCAGGGACAAACCTACCTCAACATGAGTCCAGGTC
Organism: Oncorhynchus gorbuscha; assembly: GCF_021184085.1. Classification (NCBI taxonomy): domain Eukaryota; kingdom Metazoa; phylum Chordata; class Actinopteri; order Salmoniformes; family Salmonidae; genus Oncorhynchus; species Oncorhynchus gorbuscha. The sequence goes on from NC_060188.1 coordinate 35,395,148, forward strand.
TGTGCCAGGGTTTACGTGAGCACACACGGACATAATCCTTTTTATTGAAATTCTCCAGGAACTTGACATAGAGACGTTGGTACCGCATCTTGGCATCGCCAAAGTAGCCCAGGTACTGAGAGAGAGAGAGAGAGAGAGAAAGGGAGAGAAATATGTATAGAGAGATAATTATTTGAGTCATTATAAACAAACTATGTGTTGCTTCAAAATGTGTGCAACTATCATGACGATCTCATGCTGGATTGTAAAATCCTTGCATCCATTGTTGGATTGTACTTTGAGATGAAAGAGAAGGAGAGTGTCTCCTGTCTTAAAGGGGATGTGAGTAACTCACGTTACTGGTGGCACAGAACTGCCTCTGTCCGTCTTTGATCTCGGGGCTGAACTTCTGCAGTAGGGCTTTCTGCACTCTCCAGATGGGTGGTGGCTCGCGGCCGGTCTGCAGGGCCATCTTGAGAGACAAAGAGAGTATGCACAGGGCCTTCAGAAAGTATTCATACCCCTTGATTTACTCCACATTTTGTTGTGTTACAGACTGAATATTCAGGATATTAACTAAATTTCTTTGCCACATTATTTGCAGTTTTACTTCCGTGCCTTACTGCAAACAGGATGCATGTTGTGGAATATTTGTATTCTGTACAGGCTTCCCTCTTTTCTTTTTGAGAAGACAAGACATACCACCTCCCACAGTAAATGCCAGAAGCCCTCACCTTGAGCGTGCCAATGTCCTCGGTCCGCACCACAAACTCATCTCTCTCCCGGAAGATGCCCTCGCCGCCACTCTCGCTGTCCTCCTCCTCACTCTCTCCAGCAATGGCCGCATTGTCCTGCTTTTTGGCCAGGTGCAGAGAGGTGATCTTGGGGGCTGGCGCATCCTCAGGGGTGGGGGGTGAGGGTGGGGAAGAGGAGGGTGAGGAGGAATGCTGGGCCAACTCTGGAGCATCCGAAAGGGGAGGGGAGGAGGAGGGAGGGGGGGTAGTGGAGGGGGGCATTGCAGGGGAAGGGGATGGTGGAGAGGGCAGGGCAGGGGGAGAGGAGCTGGGGGGGAGAGGCGGAGGGGTGGTGGCTTTGTTGGGGGACGGCTCCTGCTGCTCCTCTTCATCATCCTCATGCTGGAAGGGCAGAGGGGAGGGTGGGGAGAGGGGTGGGGGAGATAGGGGGAGGGGGAGGAAGAAGTGAGAGGGGACGGGGAGAGGGATGGGGGCGAGGGGGTACGGTGGCGAGGGGAGGCCCGGATGGAGAATCTGGGGGAGGGGGGGGTTCAGAGTATATTACATCTTTGGAAATGAACAACTGTTTGTCAGACCATTTCAGAACATCTGGGATTGTAGGCTACTCACCTTCCACTTTTGGAGCATCCAGCATCTCAAACTCAGCCTCTCTCTCCTCCTCCTCTTCCCTCTCCTCTACCTTTTTCTCCACACCCCTGCACTCTACATTCAGGTCTTCCTTTACCCTCTCTTCTTTCTCCATCTCCTCCTCTTTCTCCATCTCCTCTTGTCGTTCGTCCTCTCCGTCCATCCCTTCCAGTCCTTCCTGTTCTGGGGGCGGTGTATTTGCCTGTGCGTTGGCCTGTGTGTTGTGAAGTTGCATGTTTGTCTCTACATCATCGTCTTGCTCCTCCAGATCGGCTACGTCCTCCTGCATTTGGGCCACGGGCGGCGGCGTTGGTGGCAGCGATGGGCTCTGAGGTGGAGATGGGCTGGGTGGGAGCGGGGCCACGGCTGCAGTCAGCGTATGGGGCGTGTCGTAAAGGGCAGATATGGCCGAGGAGATGCTCTTTTGCAGGTCCTGGTTCTTACTGACAGAGTCCTCCTCCTCGTCGGAGGAGAAGGACGGCAGCGTCTCCAGGTTCCTCTTCAGCTCGTCGTCCAGACGCTTACAGGGGCTCAGCCCGTCCTCGCCCTCGCTACTGTCCCCAAACGGAGGGGGTGGAGGAGGGGGCGGTGGAGGGGGAGGCGGGGACAGGATCCTACCCTTCAGGGAGGAAGAGTCTGTGGTTTCAGCTCCTTCCACTGGCCCTCCGAGGTCTTGTGGTCCACCAGGTCCAGATTCAGGCTGCTTCTTCCCCGTCTTGAGGAAGTCCAGGAAGGAGGCCATGAAATTAGACTTCAGCTCTGGGGGCTTGTCCTCCGTCTAAGAGGGAGGAGGGGGGGAAGAGGGGAGATAAGGAGAGGAGAAAAAATAGGGGAGAGGAAAGGTGAGGTGCAGATAAGACCGGGGAGGAAAGAAATAAGAACATTAATAGGAAGAGAAATGAGAAAAGGGTGTGAATGGGAAAAGTGAAAAAAAAGGGTATATGGGAGGGTGATTTGTATATATTATAATAAAGCTTGGACAGAAACCAATGGTAAAATCTCCCTAAATGCTATATAACTGTATTTTTCCATGCTTCGTGTTGGGGTGTACCTTTAGAAACCTTTCTCTTCCTCTGAATAGAGGTAGTTCACCTTACCAACAGCAGGGGGGGTCTGAGGGTGGTAAGAAAATATAAGTGGGTAACCATGGCAACAGCTACCCTGGCAACAGCCTTCTCTCTCCTCTCTCCCTTTCTCTCTGTTTTATTGTCAGTCAGAGAGGCTGGCTGTCAATCATCTCAGACTCACGTCTCCGCTCCGCCCTCTATAGGCTGCCGATATGCACACACACACACACACACACACACACACACACACACACACACACACACACACACACACACACACACACACACACACACACACACACACACACACACACACACACACACACACACACACACACACACACACACACACACACACACACACACACAGCATTACACAGCCTCACAAACACAGCTCTATGTTGATACACACACACAGCCTCACATACACACAGCTCTAATGCATCTTCAAAGCAAAGCCGAATGGAGAGGTCATCTGTTTTGGCTGTCCTGACATTTAAAAAAAAAATCACTTTGGGACATTTTTCAGATGTAATCGGTATCCCTCTGGGCACACTGCGTCATTTCAACATGGATAATTGGCTAATATTTGGTTGAGACGTTGATCAATGAGATTACAACCTCTATTTACCCACTTGAAAAAATAAAATAAAAAGTTTGTTGAATTTCCAACGTGTTATCACTATGCTTTCAACCATCTAAAAGCACAACCAAATTCCAAAATAAAAAACTGTGTCTGATTTTTGGTTTAGCCGTCACCCAAATACCTATCACCGCGCTTTCAACCATATAAACTGCACAGCAAAGTTCAAATGGGACTACAAAGTCAGACTCATCTTTTGACTACTTTAACACACAGTGAATCTGTCCCAATACTTTTAGTCCCCTCAAGGGGGGACGATGTACAACAAGTGCTGTAAATTCGAAATGGTTCACCCGATATGGATGAATACCCTCAAATTAAAGCTGATTGTCTGCACTTCATAGTCTCATATTCATTGTATCATTTCAAATCCAAAGTACTGGAGTACAGAGTCCCCAAAAAAATTCAAATGTGTGTAATTGTCCAAATAGCTTTGGAGCTCACTGTATATTGTTATATACAACCCAGGTATTTCAGCAGTGCATTGTACACTACACTATAATTCCAAATGGTAGCACAGAGTGACTCTTTCTACTTTGTCCTATTGAAGCACACTGGCTGATGGAACATGATGATGTAGTATTTACAGCCACATTCATATATATGATTCGGTTTTACCTTCCAACATAAAATGTATGTCAAATTTGATACATTTATGGTGGGGGAAATATAGAAATGTAGTGCTCAGAAGTGATCAAACTATATACGTTACAGTAAGCAATCTTTTGGTTCAGTAGTTGTGTTTGGAGCACTTTGATTAAGTGATAGTTGTAATTGTTCAAAAATGACAAGAAAATCATTATCAAAAGGCAAGTGAACATTGCATTTCGAAAACCAGATACTTAGATTGAATGTGTCCAAATTGAAAGACTGATTTGGTGCAGTGAACAAGTGACTTTGTGAAGGTCTGTGTTGGACTCAGTCAATCAAAAATGCAGAGAGTTGTGAAAATGACCCGCATACTTGTGAAAATTGCACCAGAATGTTGAAAATAAAACTAAACACACGCCAATGTGTTCTCTTTTGTCTTTCCACGACTTGAAACATCACTTGTGGAGCCTTATGCCCCTCTATCTTATTCGCCCCGCTAACCACAAACTCTAACTACAAACACAAGCTCTCCTCTGGATGTTCGTGTTCCAGTCAACGTTAGCCTACCACTGTTCTGACTGAGGTAGAGCCTTCCCTGCAGCCTTCTTGCCTGACGAGTAACCCTGAAGGCCTTCTTGCCTGGCGAGTTACCCTAAAGGCCTTCTTGCCTGGCGAGTTACCCTGAAGGCCTCTTGCCTGACGAGTTACCCAGCGCTGAAGGGATCTCTGAGTTATATGACTTGTGAAATATGAGTAATGAATTATAGATGACACTGTGAGTTATTCGGAGGCGTAGGTAGGAACGGATTGAGGATTCTCACCGTGTTGGAGAGCTTCTGCATGGCAGCCCAGGCCTCTGGGGTCAGCTGCTCATCCATGTCCCTTTCCCACGTCATCTGTGGCGGCCACAAAGCAATGACATTAATCACACGTTTCAAAAACGAAACCCCACATTCAATTAAAAGCAGTGTCCGGCCCGCTTGTTTCATGGGGTAACATTTACATTTCTGGCATATCGGCACTGCTGTGTGCTACAAGAGAGGTTTTAACGAATGATTCAATTGATGACTGATGAATTGATTGATTGATTGATTGATTGATTGATTGATTGATTGATTGATTGATTGACTTTGCATTGTTGTTTAGTTGAGGTCATATTCCCGGTTCTATAGAGTGATGTGACGAAACCGGTCGCCACCGTTTCGGCTGTTCAACGTCAATATGGACATCTGAACACACTTGAATAAGACAAAACAACAGTCTCTGTTGCACCCCTCTGAAAATGTTCTCTCTCGTCAATTAAACTTACTGCATTATGGTAAAAGGGCATTAGAGTCCATTGATACCAGTATATATTTGTAATTACAACCGCTTTACAATGAGTAAAAGGCAACTGATGAGAGTTGGGGAGGGATTGAATTAGATGGGGGATTCCGCTCCTCACCCCCCTACCCCTGCAAATCACGCAGAAATCTACACTGTTCATTTCATTGGCCACTTTCCTGTGTCCACACTCTCCCTGTTGCTGAGGCAACAGCCGCCATTTTACTTTTACCATGACCAACCAGCAGACATCAACAGATGGAATCCAGAACATCAAACTCACACAAAAAGACTCCATCTTATCCATCTCCAGCCCAACATAAGAAATACATTCAAAAGCCCCCCCCCCCCCAATACCATACATGGCTGGCAGCTGTTACACTTAACGCTCAGACTACAATCACATATTGACAAGAGGATGAGGTGACTAAGTGCTTTGAGCACCTGGAAAAGGGCAGTGTACCATCTTAATGACTTCCTGTGAAATTCCGACCATTATTATACAAAATAACGAATATAAATAAATATACAGTGCCTTCAGAAAGCATTCACACCCCTTGACATTTTGTTGTGTTACAGTATGAATTTAAAATGGATTCAATTGAGATGTTAACAATAACCCATAATGTCAAAGTGGAATTGTGTTTTTCCGAAGTGTTTACAAATGAATAGTCAATAAGTATTTCAACTCTTTGTTATTGTCAAGCCTAAATACTGCAAGTTCAGGACTACAAATGTGCTCTAAAAGTCACATAAGAAGTTGCGTGTACTCACTCTGTGAAATAATAGTGTTTAACATGATTTGGAATGACTACCTCATCTCTGTACCCCACACATACAATTATCTGTAAGATCCCTAAGTCGAGCAGTACATTTCAAACACAGATTCAACCACAAAGACCAGGGAGGTTTTTCCAATACCTCGCAAAGGAGGGCACATATTGGTAGATGGGTCAAAATAAAATAAAAAGAAAGCAGACATTGAATATCCCTTTGAGCATAGTGAAGTTATTAATTCCACTTTGGATGGTGTATCAAAACACAAGGTCAAATCTACACTGGGGCTGCTTACCAAGAAGACACAATGTTCCTGAGTGGCCGAGTTACAGTTTCGACATAAATCGTCTTGGAAATATGGCAATTCTTGAAAATGGCTGTCTTACCCAAAACGACCCACAGCTGTAATCGTTGCCAAAGGTGATTCTAACATATATTGACTCAGGGGTATGAATACCTAATATAAATTAGATATTTCTGTATTTCATTTTCAATACATTTGCCAACATTTCTAAAAACATGTTTTCACTTTGTCATTATGGGATATTTTGTGTATATGGGTGAGATTTCAAAATATATTGAATCCATTTTGAATTCAGGCTGTAACACAACAAAATGTGGAATAAGGGGCATTAATATTTTCTGAAGGCCCTGTAAATATTGAATTTAAATTATATAAAGTCAGTTGTTGATTAAAAACATACTCATTATCACATCTGGCAGATGTCCAAGTTATTTTTTGGGCCTAATTGTTCATATCAGAAATATTTCAGTTTTCTTTGCAAAATGTTTGTCAGTTTTAATTTCCCCTCTGAAAGAGAGACAAGTGATCCCTCCCTCCCAAGCTGGTGTGTATAAAGTGACAGGAAAGAGGAGAAAACTCTCAGGTTTAGTCACACACCACAGAGCGTCAATCCCCCAAAACACACTTCAAATACCTTTGTCATTCTCAGAGACGAATCCCAAATTCACCACTTTGAAGTGAGAAGCTCTGCCGAACATGAATAATTTAAAAAGATATCAGGTACACCCACTAATGAGAAGGAATCTCTTTCGAAACCTCAGATACTGTAGGTACAGTGCATAACAACAAATCAACAGTGAAATACTGACCAGGGAGTTCAGTAGAAAAATAAACATCATTGCTGATGAAATATATTTAAAAAACATCTTTCTTTTTTTTTTTAATCAAAGCAATGCATCACTACTGATTCTCTGAAACTATCCTTTAGTGTCTTATAGAGAGAGGCCTACCTATCACCCTTGCCCAAGGATGTACAGGTAGTGGTAAATAAGTTTGGATAAAGCTGAACACTGGGTCAAAATGACAGATGGTGAGTGACGTAAACATTAAAGCAAACAATAACGTAATAGGTACTGTCATGACGTTGGCCTGGGGGTTGGTTTATGACAGTCATAAATACCTCTTCCCCCCTTTTTCCTCTCTCTGCCCTACTAAGGTTACATTTGCAAAACCCCTTGGTTAACATAGACATTCTGGGAACATCAGAATGTGGGGGGAAATGAACTATATTCTGGTAATCCGAACAATTGAACATATGCAGTGGTACTTAATGAATATGATGTCAGTTCGGTTGTCATCTGAGACATTCTCATCAATGATAAAATGACATAAACTCTACAGTGGAAAGTCTATACATCAGAGTTATCAGAGTCACATGGAATTGTTGTTCAATTTAAATGTTTGAATATGAAATTATTTGTGATGGGATGAAATGTGATTTTAGCTTCTAAAATGTGAGATGTGGGTTTTCATTAAGTTAGGGTTGCTCACTCATTGGTCCGCCCACGTGAAGAGACAGAGGTAATAAAACTTTTCAAACACACCCTCCTCTTCCTTCCTATATAAGCTCTTGACGACAACATGCGTTGTTCCAATGAGGTAGGATGATGATCCTATGTCAGAATGGTTCAGATAAAACTACAGAACGAAGCCGACATCAGCATGAGCTTTGGTTGCGAATGGTATGACCTTTGAACTCTTATTCACGACAGAAGTAATACCTCCTAGCCATTGAGTTAGCGACCGCAGCTGCAAACGCAGGTTAGGAATGAACAGACAGAGTATCCCATCTACCACACAACGACGTTACTACAACTTATTCAAGTGACCACCAGAGACATTCTTCAAAGGACAGAGGACTTGGTTTGGCAACACGGTCTTCCATCTACCATCAACCTACTGAAGCGCAGCTCAGAGTAAATATTTATTGCATTTTCCTTTTCCAAATGGGTGGTAATTTAGAATGCATAAGATACTGTATTTACGATAGCACAGCTTCTTCCCTTTGTTCCCCAGTCTCCCGCTCTTTCACTCAAACCCCGCCCCTTTTCCTTTGGGTAACAAACTGTCATATCTGTTCCGCCCACTAGGGACGTTTTCCTATGACGTAAAGAATTATCTAGGTATAATTCATTCTTTGTATATGTAATTCTGAGTGATTGGTTAGGTATTTAGTAAATAAATAATTAAGCCCAATTTTGTATTGCTGATTCAAATTGTTAGCCAGGGTTCAACTTTCAGATTATGAGACTGAAGTAAGATGACGATTAATGTTGACTGCTATTGATGTAAAATATTACTAAATCTTTAAGAGTTTATTCGGAAGATAACAGCTCTATAAATATTATTTTGTGGTGCCCGACTCTATAGTTAATTACATTTACATGATTAGCTCAATCAGGTGATATTAATTACGGAGAAATGATTTTATAGAATAGCATGTTATAGCAATTAATCCGGCATAGCCAAAGACACGACAGTACGATTTACCAAATATAAAACAGCAGGTAGAACCCAAAAAAGACAAAGGCAGATGCACTCACCTCCTGGGCTTGAGCTTTCTGCTTCATCTTCTCCTGGCTCCTGGTGATGTTCATGTCCATCCCAGCAGTGGGTCCAGGACTCAGGCCCAGGGAGGGAGCCGAGCCCACCGACCCGTCAGAGAGAACCGGGTCGGTGCTGGACAGGGAGTCTGTCCTTAGCAAGGAGTCCGAGGGAGACATAGAGGGGATAGGCAGCTTGATCTGAGAGATGTAAAGAGGGGATGGAGGAGAGTGATGGGTGTAGGGAAAAGAGGAAAAGAGAGAAGGAGGAATGAGGGTATTAGGGGAATGGTGAGGGGGAAAAGAAAGGGATAGTTGAAGTGAGGGGTACAGGGATAGTAGAGGGGGGGGGATAGAGTTAGTGGGGTAAGAGAGGAAATAACACAACTGATTACTTACAGTGCCTTCAGAAAGTATTCACACCCCTTGACCTTTTAAAATGTTGTTGTGTTAAAGGCTGAACTTAAAATTGATTAAATTGAGGTGTTGTGTCACTGGCCTACAGACAATACCCCATAAAGTCCAAGTGGATTTGTGTTTTTAGACATATTTACATATTAATAAAAAATGAAAAGCTGAAATGTCTTGAGTCAATAAATATTCGACCCCTTTGTTAAGGCAAGCCTAAATTAGTTCAAGGGTAAAAATGTGCTTAACAAGTCACACAATAAGTTGCATGGACACAACACATCACTGAGTACCACTCTTCCTATTTTCAAGCATGGTGGTGGCTGCATCATGTTATGGGTATGTTTGTCATCGACAAGCACTTGGAGTTTTTTGAGGGTTAAAAATAAACGGAATAGTGCTAAGCACAGAGGAAAACCTGGTTTGGTCTGCTTTCCAACAGACATTGGGAGACAAATACACCTTTCAGAAAGACAATAACCTAAAACACAAGGCCAAATATTTCCTGGAGTTACTTACCAAAAAGACATTGAATGTTCCTGAGTGGCCTAGTTACAGTTGTCTTAAATCGCCGTGAAAATCTATGGCAAGACTTGGAAATGGCTGTCTTGTAATTATAAACCAATTTGACAGAGCTTGAAGAATTAAAAAAATAATAATGTGCAAATATTGTACAATCCAGATGTGCAAAGCTCTTAGAGATTTTCCCCAAAAGACTTTGCCAAATGTGGTTCTAACATGTATTGACTCAGCGGTGTGAATAGTTATGTAAATTAGATGTGTCTGTATTTCATTTTTCTAAAAACATGTTTTCACTTTGTCATTATGGGGTATTGTGTGTATAATTCAGGCTGTAACACAAAATAAGGAATAAGTCAAGGGGTATGAATACTTTCTGAAGGCACTTACGGAGTCCATACAACTCGCTATCTAAACATGATATCACTCTGCTCATGTCTCGCTTACCTTGATAGGCTTGAAAGGTTTCTGGTGCTGTGGATGCTGTTGATGAAGGTGTTGTAGGTGCTGCTGCTGTTGAGGTTGTATATTTTGCTGCTGTTGGAGGTGATGGTGTTGGTGCTGCTGTTGTTGAAAGTGCTGTTGTTGGTGGAACTGCTGCTGTTGTTGTTGTTGATATTGGAGGTCGGGTACTTTGTTCATTTCTCGGTGCATCTCTATCATCCCTTCCTCTTTCCTGCCACGCCCCCTACCCCGCCCACGACCCCTGCGGGTTTCCCCGCCTACATTTCCCATCAGCCCCCTACAGTAGGGCGGCTCCGGGAGCGGGCGGATGCGAGGGCGCCCTCTGGGCCGAGGCGGCCCTTCACGTTTGGGTTTGGTCGGTTTCCTGCCCCTCTTCTTGGGCCCGTCGTGGGGTAGGAGCTGGGGAGGGGGGCCAAGGGAGGGGTAGCCGGACGGGTGGCAGAAGTCCAGGTCGCCCATCAAGGGGCTGAGGGAGCCCACGCCTGAGGCCCCTCCTCCTCCAGCCTTCCTGCAGCTGGACACCAGGTCGGGGAGGAGGTCAGGGAGCCGCCGGCTGTTCAGGCGGATGTCAGCGGGAACATCAGCCTTGTCCTCGTCATCCTCGAACTCATACTCCTGGGCATAGTTCTTCTTGGCCTGCGGCTGCGGGTCGCGGCGCTGCTTCAGCAGGTGGAAGGAGCTGGTCTTCAGCAGCTTCTTGGGTCGGGAGGAGCAGAAGATGGGTGACGTCAGCCCGGCCAGACCAGAACCTCCACCCACGCCCGTACCCCCAATCATCTTGTTGGCGGAGCCGTCCCCAGGAACTCCTCCTGGAACCCCCAAGCCAAGGCCTGGGGTCTGGGACTGGATGAGGCCGAGCTGCTCTGTGTTCACAGTGGACGGGAGCTCATGGGTTTTCAGAGAGTCCAGGTCCAGATGCATGGTGCTGTTTTCTGTTTCCGTGAGGCTGTGGCAGTACCCATACCCCTGGTCGCCATGGTGACCCATCATGTCATAGCCACCTCCTCCATCACTGGTCTTGACATCCTCCATGCTGTCTGGTCCCTGTACACGTGCCTCAGACATACCTTCCTGCAACCCTTGGCCTGCCCCGGGAACCCCGGCGCAGCTCGACTTGGAGTAGTCGTCAGAGCAGAACATATCCTCCATGCCGGGGAAGAAGGAGCGATCCTCATCCTGTAAGAGGGAGTCTGGGAAACAGATGGAGGTCAGAGGCACAAACCTTTGCTGCTGGCCTTGGATCTGGCCCGCTTTCCCCACAGGGCTCACAGTGTCAAACTGGTGCTCTTTGAGCTGGTCCAACTGGGATTGACAGAGCTGGGGCTCCTGGTCCCTCTGATGGGGCGGAGGCTGCTGCTGCTGGGGCCCTGCGTTGGTTGCCAGGTGGTGGGAGTGGGGGTGGGCATGGGTGTGCGGGAGGGGGTGGTGCGGGTGGGTCTGCTGTTGGTGATGGACGTGGGGGTGGTGTGGGTTGAGGTGGTGCAGGTGGGAGGGTGTGGTTATGCCCAGGTCTGGCTCGGAGAGGAAGTCGTGAAGCTTGGAGGCAGTTTGTTGGGAGTGGTGATGAGACGGCAGCCTGTGCTGCTGCTGTTGTTGTCTGTGTCCGTCACCACTGCCCCCATCTCCTCCCCCCACCCCACTTCTCTCCACGGCCCCTCCACTGTCTCTGCTGTTGGCCCGAGACAGGGTGCGCTCCAGCATGTCCAGCGGAGAAACCGAGTTCTGGCTGGCCTGGCCGTAGTGGGCCTCCATAGCCTGGGACTGGAGTTGGAGCTGCAGCTGGGATTGGGACTGGGGCTGGGGATCCACCCCTGCTTGTCCCCCAGGCTCTGCCTCTCCACCTGCCCCCATCATGGCCTGCTGACTCATGGAGTGCTGCTGCTGTTGAGAAGCAGCTTGCTGGGTGTCCATCTTGTTGCGGGTAGTGTGGGACAGAACAGACTGGAGCATGTGGGCAGAGGGAGGCTGCTGGGGCTGGTTTGGAGGGGAGTCCATGAGGGAAAGGGAGGGCTGGGACTGTCGGGGCTGCTGCTGCAGTTCGGGTGTCTTCCGCAGGTATGGCAGCTCGGACGAGTCGGGAGGCTTTTTGAGCTCCATGTGAGGGTGGCCATGGGAGTGGGGGTGGGCGTGTCGGGAGTGCTGGGTGTGTGAGGGGGCCTGCGAGGGATGGTGGGGGTGCTGGGAGTGAGGGTGTTGGGAGTACGGGTTGCTCCTGCCGTAGTGCACCACTGAGCCGAGGGAGTCGTGTTGCTGCGGATAGGGGACGTGCGGGTTGGGGTGGGGGAGGGAGTCTGCCCCCCCCCTTCCTCCACTGGCTCCTGCTCCAGACAGCCCACGTTCGTTCTTGGCCTGCTGCTGCTGTTTCTTCAGCGACATCTCCAACTGGCTCTCCAGGCCACCTCCGCTGACGTTACCTGCAGTACCGGGGACCGAGCTATTGGTGGCGCTGTTGGTGCGGATGACACTCTGCAGGTGGTAGCGCTCCTCAGAGGCCTTACTCAGGTCGTAGGCCAGACCTTTGCCCCCATCCCTGGCCTGAGGGATGGACTGTGGCGGCTGCTGCTGGGGGTGGTGCTGGGACGGGTGAGGCGCAGGGCTCTGGGCATGCAGCAAGTGCTGGATCAGGAAGTCATCGTCATCGTCATCCTCCTCGTCTTGAGAGCGCTCCACTCCCAGCATGTCGGTGTCTGGCTTGGGCTTGGGGGGCGTGGGGTGGTAAGACTGAGGCTGGGGGCCTCGGGTGTCGGGGTAGCCCTGCGGAGAGGACAGGAAGGCAGGGGAGAGGACGGAGGATAGGTATTTGTTCCCCCCGGCTCCCCCGGGGGACTGGGCAGGGCGGGCGGGAGCAGGAGAGTGCAGCCCAGGTCGAATGATGCCAGAGTTGCTGGAGGGAGAGGGGCTGGAGTCAGGGAGGTGGTATGAGCTGCCTCCTCCAGCTCCACTGCTACCACCTGATCCTGCACCCCCACCTCCTGAACCACCTCCACCAGCCCCGGACCCTGCCCCGCTGCCGGCTGACCCTCCACCCCCCCCAGACCCCAGGAGGGCAGGGGAGTGCCTTGGGCCACCGTACCCCAACGAGGGACTGCCTGCTCCCCCGAGGGAGGTAGGCAGCGAGCTGTATCCTGAGTCCGTCCCGTAGACCACCTCAGCAGAGAAGGAGCGGCCTCCTGGCCCCAGTCCTCCATACCCTTTCCCAGAACTCCCAGGGCCAGAGGTCAGGTCCTGGGCCTGGGGGGAGCTGAAGCCCCCATAGGGCTGGTGAGAGGGGAGGTGTGAGGGAGGGGGCTGGCTGGGGGAGTAGGACTGCTGCTGGGGAGGTGTCTGTCCAGGGAGGCCTGCGGTAGGCTTGGCGGGGGCCACAGGGGACCCGTATGCTGACAGGCAGGGTTTAGGAGGAGGCTGCTGGGCTGGGGCGGAGGAGACTGGAGGGGGAGGTGGGGGAGGGGGCGCAGACTGAATTGGGGGCTGCTGTCTGGATGGGGCTGACGAGGAGCTGGAGGAAGGGTTAGGGTTGGAGTTTGAGGAGGACGAGGAGGCTGAGGGCGGGGTGTGGGGGGTGCGCGAAGACGAGGAGCCCGAGGAGGAGTAGCCGCTACTGGAGCTGGAGTTCTTAGCCCCCTTCCCTAGACCTCCACCTGATCCTGACGAGGAGGCGGCTGAGGAGGTGTACGGGGTCTGGATGATGGGGCGGTACACTTGGTCTGACCGGGGGGAGGGTTTGGGGTCTGCTGAAGGGCTCTGCTCTCCCAGCGGACTGCAGGACACTCCTCCATGCCGGTGGTGGGAGATCTGCTGGTAACCCGATGCCCCACAGCTGAGGTAGTGCTGCAGGGGGTGAGGGGCTGAGGAGGAGAGCTGGGACTGAGCTGGAGAAGAGCGCTGGTAGTGCTTGATCACACTGTCCTGCCGGGGGATGGCCCTTTCCTGGGGTGGCTGGGGCGGAGGGGGGGCGGGTGCCGATGAGAACACAGAGGCATTGTACAACTGGGAGGACTGGTCCTGGAGCTGGGAGGACAGCAGGTTAAACTGGGGAGGGGGTAGGTGGCGGCCTGAGGAGGAGGAGGAGGTTTGCGGCGGGCCTGTGGGGTCCTGCGACCCTCGGTAGGCGGCGCCCTGTGAGGAGAGTAAGCGGTCGAAGCCCAGGCTAGACTGCGAGGGCGTCTTGATGTGCAGCAGGGGATCATGGGGGGACAGGAGGCCGTTGGACGTGGGACTGAAGGTGGGGGAGTCCTGGAGGGAGAGCGAGGCACCAGGGAAGGACCGCCCAGAGAAAGAGGCTGGGTGCTGGTAGGCCGAGAGGGAGGAGGAGGGGAAGGAGCCAGACCCGATGAAGAGCTCTGGCTGAGTGTGCATCGCTATGGGAAATGGAGATAGAGAGAAAGACAAGTAACAGATTATTATAAATGTGCTGCTGTCCTTCATAACACTTAGAAAATGATGAACACGACTCAGTTGTACTTGAACATGACTCAAGACTGGCTTCTGCACTTACCAGTCTGCCAGGAGGGTGTTCGGAACTGGGAGAGGAGGGAGGAGGCTGAGGGTGGTGGCTGCCGACCCTGGGACTCTAGTGCTGAAATCAGGTTCATGACAGATGGGTCTGGACCAGAGGGACTGGCATGGTGTAGCCCAGTATCAAACAGCCCAGATAAGCCTAGAGGACATAGACACAAAAGCATTTACTCAACCACACACATTTTTCTGTTTATTGTGACTCATCTAAACAACAGTCTAGTCTAAACAAAAACACTTTGATAGAGAGAAAAATGTACATGCTCCCTGACTAGAGGTCGAGCGATTAATCGTAATGGCCGATTAATTAGGGCCGATTTCAAGTTTTCATAACAATCGGAAATTGGCATTTTTGGGCGCCGATTTTTAAATATTTTTTTATACCTTTATTTAACTAGGCAAGTCAGTTAAGAACACATTCTTATTTTCAATGACGGCCTAGGAAAGGTGAGTTAACTGCCTTGTTCAGGGGCAGAAGGACAGATTTTCACCTTGTCAGCTCAGTGGATCCAATCTTGCAACCTTACAGTTAACTAGTCCAACGCAATAACGACCTGCCTCTCTCGTTGCGCTCCACAAGGAGGCTGCATGTTACGCGAATGCAGTAAGCCAAGGTAAGTTGCTAGCTAGCATTAAACTTATCTTATAAAAAACAATCAATCATAATCACTAGTTAACTACACATGGTTGATGATATTACTAGCGTGTCCTGCGTTGCATATAATCTGACTGAGCATAAAAACATACAAGTATCTAAGTATCTGACCGAGCGGTGGTAGGCAGAAGCAGGCGCGTAAACATTCATTCAAACAGCACTTTCATGCGTTTTGCCAGCAGCTCTTCATTGTGCGTCAAGTATTGCGCTATTTATGACATCAAGCCTATCAACTCCCGAGATGAGGCTGGTGTAACCGAAGTGAAATGGCTAGCTAGTTAGCACGCGCTAATAGCGTTTCAAACGTCACTCGCTCTGAGCCTTCTAGTAGTTGTTCCCCTTGCTCTGCATGGGTAACGCTACTTTGATGATGGCTGTTGTCGTTGTGTTGCTGGTTCGAGCCCAGGGAGGAGTGAGGAGAGGGACGGAAGCTATACTGTTACACTGGTAATACTAAAGTGCGTATAAGAACATCCAATAGTCAAACGTTAATGAAATACAAATGGTATAGAGGGAAATAGTCCTATAATTCCTATAATAACTACAACCTACAACTTCTTACCTGGGAATATTGAAGACTCATGTTAAAAGTAAGCACCAGCTTTCATATGTTCTCATGTTCTGAGCAAGGAACTGAAACGTTAGCACATATTGCACTTTTACTTTCTTCTCCAACACTTTGTTTTTGCATTTAAAATAAGTATTCATTCAGTATTGTTGTAAATGTCATTATTACAATAAAAAATAAAAAAATTAATCGGCCGATTAATTGTTATCTGATTTTTTGGTCCTCCAATAATCAGTATCGGCGTTTAAACATCATAATCAGTCTACCTCTATCCCTGACTGTGTGTATAGGTTAAGACAATATTGTACTGTAATAACAGGTATTCTAACATTCTATATGACAACCTTTTGGTATCAAGCAGAGACCTCAATTTCACATTTGAATCAAGGTTCATATTAGCCCGGCCCCTTACCTAGACTCCGCCCAGCCCCCCATGCCCCGCCCTGTCCAGAGCTGCCAGGATGGTGATTGGTTGCGTAGCCCTGCAGAGGGTGGGGGGTGCCATAAGCCTGGCGATGGAGCAGCTCTGAGTCCGGATGGGAGGACCTAGAACTCCCATACACCAGGCTGAGGAAAAAGGGAGGAAGGGGTGAGAAATCATTAATTAATAAAAAGTTGGATTATTCTTCTATATCGGGGATATCTAAATCGAGATCTGCAGTACAGCTGTTTTTCTTTTCTCTTGGGTAGATAATTGATTGATTAATGTAGCCTAATTGATTGGCCAGAGAGTCCACTCACTCAGGTCGGAATCAGTCTCTGATTATAGGGTGAATGTATGTCATTTTGTCTCAGGCAGCATTGACTTTATATTTCTTTTCAATCGTCAAATAGTCATTCAATCAATCAATTATGAAAACCAGAAGTGCTGCAGACTTGATACACCCGAATTGGGATGCTCATGTTGTATACCAGGGGTGTTCAAATCTTACTCTACGAAGTCCAGAGTACTGCTGGTTTTATTGTCTACCTGATTGCACCGACCTGATGTCCCAGGTCTAAATCAGTCCCTGATTACTAGGAGAAGAACAACAAAAAAAGCAGTAAAACTGACTGAGGTCCACAAGGAACCCATCATCGTCAATTAAGCCTAATAAGGCTATTTTCTTGAAAGCCTACAGAATTTTACATAACACATCCTGTTATCAAATAACAAAGAAATAGTTAATTTCCCAAACAAAACAACTGTAAACATCCAACAAAATGGTAGTAGTGTGAGGGAATCAGCAAATGCAAGGTTTTCTGCATCGATCAAATCCTGTTCTAACCACAAAGCCTAAACAACAACAATGCATTCTAGTCCGGTTGACAGTGTCTCCCAGGTTTTGGTGATGGATTACCTTTCTAATCTACCTATACTCTCTTGTAGAGTTGTTTACTTAGGTATACTCCATACTGTATAAGGTCAATATCGCCCTTTCCAGCCCACACCATAAAATATGAGCCAGTCTTGCACTTTACACAGGGTAACCTAACACTCAAAATAAGATATTGCTCATCAATATCAGCCGCTAAATAGAACTGGGAGCAACATTCACATGAAAGTCTGAATGAAAAGAAAGATTTTCAACAATCACTCCCACTTCTAATCACTTACTTGCACAGAGGGGAAAAACAACACCCAAACAGAGACAGTGTCCCAAATGGCCTGGTGTAAAAGTAGGGCACTATGTAGGAATAGGGTGCCATTTGGGATGCAGTAGGGTACCTTTTAGGATGCAGTCAGTCTCGGAGAACAGAAAATCTCCATTAG
Source organism: Oncorhynchus gorbuscha (assembly GCF_021184085.1). Lineage (NCBI taxonomy): Eukaryota > Metazoa > Chordata > Actinopteri > Salmoniformes > Salmonidae > Oncorhynchus > Oncorhynchus gorbuscha. Next base: position 35,412,640 of record NC_060188.1, read on the forward strand.
AGTCAAGAAATCAAAGTTTGGGCATTTTCACGAAGTCACCACACTACAGTGTAGTCTCTACATTTAAATTCTATTATTTCCTTCATTCATTCATGTGGAATACACTCAAAACTATTATGCATAAAGACAGTTATTATTAACTGTTTACTTATGAGGTCCTGTGATTCTATTGTTGAACTGCCCGATAACCATGGTCTTTTATCAATTAGATGTGCTCGCCTCCTGCGTCCTTTCTCCCTCTGTCCTCTCTCACCAAAGGTAATTGAGGAGAGGCGGCAAGGAGATGGAAAGTCGACGGAAATGGCTTGTAAATGAAATGAGACTCTCCTTCTCCAATCGCACGTCATCAGGCCAATCAAGTTTACAGGTTGGGATCCGGAATCCCAAATCAAATGTATACACTGACCTTTAATCAATAAAAGGATAAGTATCATATTATTTTGAAACGTTTGCGTGCTTTTTCATAAAGGGGGTTTGGCAGATTTCAAAACGTTTCCATGAAGGACTCAGGTAGGATACACGTGTCCTTCCTTGCCAAAAGGAAGACATCAAGGAGGGGAGGACTGTAATTCTGTTTGCTTGTTAACGAATTTACACACTCTTCGACCACTCATCGGTTTCCGGGTCACGGAGGAGAGAGAGAGGACAGTCTTTTTTTGCTGCAACGAGAAAACCGCCATATCACCCTTTGGTTATCTTCAGTGTAATGTGATGTTGATTGGCCACCACTCTGTCACCATTCAACCAATCATGTGACTGTGACTAGCCACCTTCGCTGATTGGAATTGCTGTTCCCCAGTCATGCATAGAAAGCTAGCAGCAGAGGCGAGCGGTTATGACTGGACAACAAAGGCGAGATGAGGCGAGACCCATAGTGGTTTCATTGATAAAAGCGTGGTGACTGTCTGAGTGTATCGGTCGCTGACTCCTCCTCCTCCTCTGCAGCCGTGCTAAGTTTAGCCACGGCTCGGTTAGCATACGCCACTATTTGACTCAGGAATCAGGGGTAATTTTCTTTGAATATGACGCGTCAGCGTGTTCCGCATTCTTGAGTTTGACACATCCATATATTCCACTGAAATCTGTATAATATGTTAACAATAGAAATATTTATGGCTAAGTGTTAAAATATCAAACTAAACCATAATCCCTAAATGTCGATTTCTATGTTTAAGAAATTGGTTCCATTGAAAAGAATGGTTCTGGAACAAGACACTATATTCTAGAACCAGACGCAGTCAGGTTCAGTACTTCCACTTTCCCAGAATATATGTACATTGAGAATTCAATGGGCTAAGCAAATGAGTCAATAGTATGTATTTAGTTGAGTGCTAATCTCTTGTACTGCTCAGATGCAATTTTCAAATGAGCGCACCACCTCTCCACCTCTCCCCATCCTGTTCTCTCTCCATCACCTCCTCTCCTCCTTCAACCTGTCATCTTCTCTCCTCTCCACATCTCCTCTCCTCTAAATTCAACCATTCCTTCCTCCTTTTCTTCTCTCCTCTACATCTCTCCTCCCACCCCCTACCCTCCTCTCCAACTCTCTGTCGGGCCATATAACCATGATGGAGTGAGCTGCAGTCCTCAAGATTGTGAAAGAGGGGATGAATAAAGGAGGGGGAGCTATTAATCCTTCATTAAGACTGCTTTCGCAATCAACCACTGTTCATTTCACCCTGCCGTTCCGTCCAGGCAGGTGTATGATGATAATAGCCTCAGTAGTTTAATACACTAGACATTTGTCTTCTACAGACATGACTGGTACTAGTAAGAGCTGGTAAGAGCTTGGTATGGAGATTCTGAGCTAAACAAATGTATTCTACTGGTATTATTGCTATGGTTAGTTGAGTGCAGCAGAGGGCCTTTTTTGGAACTCCGCTGTATTTACAATATGATTCAGACTATAAATGGGCAAGACTACCAAAATGTTGTCAAGGCTACCTGCAAGCATGTACAGGTATGATACCAAAATAGATGTAACCACTATACAGTCTCATATAATCATACAACTGATTAAATGACTCATACATATTGGAATATGTTCATTAATTGCACATTAAAATAAAAGGTTTCTATAAACGTATTCACTTCAATTAATATGGCTGAAGATAAAATATTTTGTAACTGTCATCCGATGTTGGTTAGGTTCATTACCCTAGAACAGTAGTAGAACAGTAAAGTAGTAGTAGTTTCTGTTCATTTACCTTTATCAATAAAGGCAGCCAGACAATCCCACATTAGGGAGCATGAGGTCATCATAAGAACACCAGGACTACATCAATCTGCCTGTGGGCTTGGAGATGCCCTTGACTCTGGGATTCAGCCATCAAAAAAAAAACTGCTGGCTAGGCTAGATTAGCTGACCCGCAAAGAACATATGTGTGTGTGTGTGTGTGTGTGTGTGTGTGTGTGTGTGTGTGTGTGTGTGTGTGTGTGTGTGTGTGTGTGTGTGTGTGTGTGTGTGTGTGTGTGTGTGTGTGTGTGTGTGTGTGTGTGTGTGTGTGTGTGTGTATATATATATATAATACTCCTTGGTTCAAAGATAAAATACAGTAGTAGACTACATAAAACATTGTATGTATCTCAAAACTGTCAGTTACCAAGGTTACGTACAATAGCCTATTCTGCATAAGCAATTACTATAGCTTTGAAATAGTTTTTGCAGTGATTTGATCATTTGCATCTCGGTGGAACCAATGAGTATTCAGGCCCAAAATAGAAAATATGGTAACACTTTATAAGAACAATATAATAAGTGGCACTACCAGTGAATGACACTGTAATAGAGGGCACGGTTAGGGCTTTATGCAATTGCTCCATGCACACGCTCAGTCAGAATGCAACATTTATTTGCCTGTGGGACTAATACTTGAGAGTTATATCCCTTACAACAATTATGCAATGGTATTTTGCTCATATTAAATCTTATCGCCAATCGGGAATTTCACAGTATCTGCGTTTTAAAAACAAATTATCCAAATAAACTGGTGTTTACTGCGAGCTACACTGTTGCTACATGTAAACGTACTCTGTAGCAAGATTGATTTGGTTGTCCCGGCGACGACTTGTAATGTGCGTAGCCTTTGAAATGTAAGTAGGCCCCAATTCATTAAAAACACAGGAGACGGGGCATTTTAAGACAGACAATGTCAAACATGGTAACATTTCGTTACATTAATAACGTTCTTACATGATATATCATTCCCGTTTTAATTCATGCGTTAACGGAAATTAGAGATGATTTGAGATATTTTACCAGTAGCTAACGCGTTAATGTTAGCTGGCTAACGTTCGGTTAAGCAACTGTCTCTCAATACCGCATAACATGAGTTAGCTAGCTGGGTAGTGAGTTCTGGCAAACATCATACAAGCCATCGTTTTAGCTAATGGCATTCGTTGGTGTTTATGATCGATTCTTATACATTTTACTTTGTAGCCAAAGACCTGCAGCCTTGAGTCAATGCAGAATAATTTAACTTGAACAGAACAACTAACGTTAGCTAGCAAGGACAACAGTTACCTGTAACCTTTAAGCTAGCTAACTATACCCCAAAATGGCTATAGCTAGTAGAGGTTTTTCTCGCATGAATGAAAATGCAGTTGGTGCACACAAAAAAAGTAATACACCTATCATTGCACCTGTTAATAATACGCCTATCACCTAAACTTGAGAGTGAAGTTAGACAGTTACTGTATTACACACGTTGTACCGTTACCAATTTATTCAAGTTTCCATCAATACAATTTCTAGGCGTAAAGCTATCTTGGAGTTATTATCCCAATATAGAAATACATTTGCACTAAAATCCATGCTGCAACTGCTGCTGCTTTAATAATGGGATTTAATGTACTCGTGCTTGCAGAGTGAGTTAATTAAAATACCTTACAATTCACTAGCTAGCTGTCACAAAATTGTCACTGTTATTAGCTTAAGTTATGGAAAGTGTTTACTCTTAATTGTTTGATGATAGCTGCATATCTTGATTTGATTTAGCCTACACTCATTTTACAGTGTATTTGCGAGAATGCGAGACGATGAAAAAGCAACCCTGCAGCACCACCATTTCTAGCATAAAGGCAATTTCATTTGTAGACAGTGTGCTAGCTACAGTAATCTGCCGACAGTAGCCTAGCTACAAACATTGCATTTTGCATCGTCAAATACATTTGGTTTGTATAAGCTAATTAGCACCAACCATTGCTTTGTAAACGTATTACGCAATCAATGCATTAGTAAAGACAACCCCGTATGCATTCATATAATTATGGAATATTGTGGAAAATGCCAAAGTTCTTTGCAAATATCATTACATGATTATTTTTCTTCATTTCTGATTATTCACTAGCCAGCTAAAGCTAGCTGTATCCTCCCAAGTACAACCCATCCCCCCTCTTTTCGCCCCTCTCCCCCCTCTTTTTTTCTGTCTCGGTCTACCTTCCGTATCGCGTATTAACTCTCAATCGCGTTCCTTGCATCTCCAAGACCCCCCCACAATCTTGCTAATGACAATACTGATAGCCTTGCTATAGCCTACCTGGCGCTTGCAAACAATGTAATCTATATATATAATCGGAGCGATAGAGGGAGCACAGATTGCATTGCCTCTATCGGCATGGGCATTGTTACAGCAAGCTAAGCATATTTATGCATCCAATGTATGAGGGCGCACATGTACGGGTACAAATGCTTACCTTGCCTTGGCCGATCTCTCGTAACTCCATCCCGTACCAGCGCCCAAATCACCGAACCCTGTACCAGGATAATTTCTTTCCATTAAAGAAAAGACGAGAGATGAAGATGGAGAGATAGTGAGGGGGTAGGGGAGGGAGGAGATGTCTTAAATTCTCGCACGCTATCACTCCCTGTGTCCTTTTTTTCCCCCTCTGCTCAATGTCTGTTTATTTCTCCCGATTCACTAGCAAGTCCTCAAGACTGAGACCAGCACGGAGGGGGAGAGGAATGGAGGGGAGGAGAAGGAGGAGGGGGATATGGAGGATACAGAGGGAAGGAGGGGGTGGGTGGGGGGGTCACACCAACCACCACCACAAAAATCCGGTTTCTTCCTTCCCTCCCCTCTTCAACTCGCTATATATTTCAATGTCTATTGTCCTTCTCGGCACCACCAGCGATTCAGCTGATGCTAGCGCGTAGCCTAAACCAGTCGGTGCAAAGCAAAATATTTGGTGCCCATGTTTCACCCTAGAATGATGTACGCTCTCTTACAATCCCCTGTCCCCTACGTTGTTGAAGTATTGCATTTCTAAATTTATTTGGAATATATATATATATAAAATGTGGCGATTCTATTATAGCGACAGTGTCTATTGTTTATATTTTGGCATGCCAGTTCCCTCTCCAAAATAAATTTACACACACCCCCTCCCTAATATTGGTAGCATAGGCAGCCGATAGTGGGCGCTAGATCTGCACTAATTGTGTAGATTTTATGTTCCCAGACCGTAATGCACTCGTATACACCGTGCGTGCCTGACGAATCAAACGGAATTATTTGACTGGTCTCTGTTCGCAGCATACTTCAGTCGGAGACTGCCAGGCGTGATGGACAAAAAGTAATCAGCGATTGGATCATCTCTAACCGGCTCAGAAAGCCCGCCTACACGACCAATCAGATGAAGGAGGGTGATATCCAAATACACAACGTCACTCAAATGCATAACATTGAGAAAGGACAAAAGTTTTGGGCAAAAGGGTAAATTGGCATTTCTTTTTTAGATAACTAGTAGCTAACTTTTGTTACGCTCATGTAAAATGAGCTAGCTAGCAAGCATATGGGATTCCATTCCAAGCACATAGAAGTTATTCTATTTGATGGAGCAACATTGCTAGTTTCCCTACAAGCCTTTCATTCTAATATTCTTGAGCTTCAACAGATGCACAGCCTTTGGCAGGGGGGAAAAAACTCAGTTGGGAGAGTAAAAGTCTCCCAACTTGAAGTTGTGAGCACAAAGACATATGAATGCCACCATGGAAAAGACAGACAAACAAAAGCCAAATATAAATATGCTGCTGAAATGAACATGAAGGCAGTAAGTTCAAAGACCGATCACTGTAATTTATACCATACACTTTTACATTAATTTCATTTTAATAATGTTAAAGTACCAACCAACCAACAATGGAGTGTACCTCAATAAAATTTAAGATGGGGCTTTATGTAATGATGAGTACCATTTTATGTGTAATGTGTATATAAAACTGTATTCCTATCATGTTATACTGTGTATAAAATGACCATGTATGTAAAGTTGATGAATAATGTACAGTATATGAAAGAATATCTGTACAATTATTTCAATTAAAAAGAAAAACAAGGTTACCTTTGTCATCCAAAGAGGGGAGTGAATGGGCCAATAAAATAAATACAAATAAAGAGTATGTACAGGGCCTATAGACAATATTCACACCCCTTGACTTTTTCCACATTTTGTTGTGCTACAGACTGAATTTAAAATGGTTTAAATGTAGATTGTGTCACTGGCCTACACACAATACCTCAATGTCAAAAGTGGAATTAGCATATATATATATATATATATATATATATATATATATATATATATATATATATATATATATATATATATATATATATATATATTATTTTTTTACAAATTAATAAAAAATGAAAAGCTGAAATGTTGAGTCAATAAGTATACAACCCCTTGATTATGACAAGCCTAAACAAGCTCAGTAGTAAAAATGTGCCTAACAAGTCACATAATAAGTTGCATGGACTCACTCTGAATGCAATAATAGTGTTTAAAATGATTTTTGAATGACTACCTCTTCTCTGTACACCATATATACAATTATATGTAAGGTCACTCAGTCGAGCAGTGAATTTCAAACACAGATTCAACCGCAAAGACCAGGGAGGTTTCCCAAAGCCTCGCAAAGAAGGGCACCTGTTCTGATGGGTATAAAAAAGCACAACAAAATGTGGAATAAGTCAAGGGGTTTTAATACTTTCTGAAGGAACCAAGTGGGGTTAGGGTGGTGAGTTTCCCCTTACACTGTAAAGAGCTTTGGCTGTCTAAAGTGCCATGTATGTCCAATTAATCATAATAATTAAATGTTTGAAGACCATTCCTTTGTACTGAGACAGAAACTGGTACAAAATACCAAAAAGGTGTACTGTCAAGTTAAATAAATGACTATAGTAAGTTCCTAGGTGCCAAATAAAGTAAAAGCGTTGAAGTTTATCTTAAATCAGGCAACAACAAAAAAAACATTTACAAATAAAATAAACATTTATGTGAAACTGTGTACGTTTTCAAGTTGTGTCAATTTGTCTGTCTTACTACATGCCATTTTAAAAACAATGCTGATATTGGAGTAAACCTATTTTGGGTTAAAACAAGTAACTGAGTAAGGGAAAACATAATGATAAGCTTTCAAGCTGAGTTTGAAAAAGACATCCGATTACCACTTTACATTTAGAACGGTTGGTTTTATTACAGCTAATAAATAAATAAATCATTGTGATAAAAATGGTGCCGCGTTCACTTACAAGTCGGAACTAGAATTTCCGACTTGATGTTTCGTTGAACGCGGCACGTGCATTTAACAAATCAGCAATGTCAGTATCCTAGATCCGACTACCATTTGAACGCAGCATAAATGCATGTCTCTCGTCTGCCCATGCATACGCGTGATCCACTCCCTCATCTGATTGGTCAAGTAGGCGGGCCTTCTGACTTTGGCAACGACTACAATATTCGTACCGCGCATCAACATATATTGTATTGTTCCTCGCGTTCTTTTGTAAAAACCAATTATAAATAGACCTGAGTGAATTGAAGAGAGGTTTCGCGGCCATACTAGAATCTTTATGTGAGGGTTACACGTCATTTTCTTCTTAAGACGCCATTTTTTTTAGAGCGGCTGGTTGGATCGCATGTTAGCACACTCCCTCCCTCTCCCCACTCACTTGCTTTCTCTCCCTCTCCAGTGCGCACACACACACATACGCAGTGTCTGCTAATCCAACTCTTTCTAAAAGCCCATTTATGTTTGATCCGAAATCATACGCTATACCCGCATCGCCGTGCGCCTCAAATTTTGTAACAAAGCGAAGGGCTCTATAGCTCCGCATTGACATGATTGGTTGAGGGTAGGTGGGAGCGGGAGGTCCAGTATAAACACTAACTCCCTTGACAAATTCCTTCACAATAGCTCGGCTCAGCTAAGCACAAGATGTATGAAGGCCCTGATGTCTGCGGAGGCAGCATCGTAGTAAATGCTATACGGTCACCTCAGATGCAGACTGGCCAGCCTTTAGTCATATACACAGAGAATATTCTCAGACAGAATACAGTGTAGCACAGGCCAAACGGGTACATTTGGGAGCAATGCAAGATACATTTCGATTAAAGAGTGCAGATATATGCAGGGTTGGGCGGATTACTTAAAATGTAGCCGTTACTGATTAAGGTTAAACAAACAATAAAATAATCAGTACCGTAACATTTTGGATTACTAATTTCTGAATCGGGAGAAATAAACAGACCCTGAGCAGAGAGGGAAAAAATAAACGTGCAACTCTATGGAATCTAGATGACTGTCTGATTGACCAGTGGGCTAGGTGCAAAACGTTTTATTCAAATGTTTTGAATAAGAAATGTGTATAAATATAGACTTAATTTCAGAGTGGTCTGTCATGTACCAATACAGATAGAAACAACCGAGATAAAACAAACATTAGCCAACATGTTGACCTAAATTCTATACCATCTGGTAGTTTATACATATTAAAGGAAATTCCATTAGCCCATTGTTGAAATAGTCCCAAAATGTTTTGCTTGTCATCAATCAAGATATGTAACTTTCAAAATACAGGAATCATCCCCATATGATGCATTTTGCAATCAAGGGATTGCTTCTCTTTCTCACAGGTAACCTCTTAACAAGTCTTCATCCCATTCCCCTAATTTCTCTATCTATAACATCCTTCAGCCTTGCCCCCCTATGAACTCCCCTCTTCCCCCGAAAAAAAATAAATTGAAATGCTCTCCTATTATATGGACATTTCCCGTATCTATCTCAACAACTCACAGGAGTTGAAATGTTCACAGCTGTGCTCACTTATAACTGTCCAGAACTCCAATTGATGCTTGTAACACACACACACACACACACACACACACACACACACACACACACACACACACACACACACACACACACACACACACACACACACACACACACACACACACACACACACACACACACACACACACACACACACACACACACACACACACACACACTCTTCATGAATGGCCCTTTTTAAAAGGTCCTTTCCTCCTTTTCACTCAGTGTCCTCAGTATTTGCAGTAATCTCAGTATTGTCAGCTGGGTCAGGAGGTACTGATGGCGCCCCCCTGTGGAAAAAAAAGAGATAGGAAAAAAAAGAGAAATAGGTTGTGACATGAATGAAAGATGCAGACAGACCAGTGATCTAAAAAAGTACCCCTTAATTCGTTTTTTGGGGGGGTATCTGTACTTTACTATGAATATTTTCGGCAAGTCTTACTTCACTACATTCCTAAAGAAAATAAATGTACTTTTTACTCCATACATTTTCCCTGACATCCAAAAGTACTTAGTTACATTTTGATAGGAAAATCGTCCAATTCACACGAGTGAACATCCCTGGTCATCCCTACTGCCTGGCAGACTCACTAAACACAAATGCTTTGTTTGTAAATTATGTCTGAGTGTTGCAGTGTGCCCCTGGCTATCCATCAATAAACATTTTTTAAATTGTGCAGTCTGGTTTGCTTAATATAAGGAATTTGAAATTATTTTTTTTACTTTTGATACTTAAGTACATTTTAGCAATTGCATTTACTTTAGATACTTAAGTATATTTAAAACTAAATACTTTCAGACTCAATTAGTATTTTACTGGGTGACTTTTACTTGAGTCATTTTCTATTAAGGTATCTTTACTATTACTCAAGTATGTCAATTGGATACTTTTTCCACCACTGAGACAGACACACAGTTGACAGACATGCATATTACACATAGTACACAAAGCTGGAATACATTCACGCATAGTACACATTCTTAAACTGTGGTGGCACATACAAGTGGGGCAAAAAAGTATTTAGTCAGCCACCAATTGTGCAAGTTCTCCCACATAAAATGAGAAGAGGCCTGTAATTTTCATCATAGGTACACTTTAACTATGACAGACAAAATGAGAAAAAAAAATCCAGAAAATCTCATTGTAGGATTTTTAATGAATTTATTTGCAAATTATGGTGGAAAATAAATATTTGCTCAATAACAAAAGTTTCTCAATACTTTGTTATATACCCTTTGTTGGCAATGACAGAGGTCAAACGTTTTCTGTAAGTCTTCACAAGGTTTTAACACACTGTTGCTGGTATTTTGGCCCATTCCTCCATGCAGATCTCCTCTAGAGCAGTGATGTTTTGGGGCCTGTTGCTGGGCAACACGGACTTTCAACTCCCTCCAAAGATTTTCTATGGGGTTGAGATCTGGAGACTGGCTAGGCCACTCCAGGACCTTGAAATGCTTCTTACGAAGCCACTCCTTCATTGCCCGGGCGGTGTGTTTGGTATCATTTACATTACATTTAAGTCATTTAGCAGACGTATCATTGTCATGCTGAAAGACCCAGCCACGTTTCATATTCAATGCCCTTGCTGATGGAAGGAAGTTTTCACTCAAAATCTCACGATACATGGCCCCATTCATTCTTTCCTTTACACGGATCAGTCGTCCTGGTCCCTTTGCAGAAAAACAGCCCCAAAGCATGATGTTTCCACCCCCATGCTTCACAGTAGGTATGGTGATCTTTGGATGCAACTCAGCATTCTTTGTCCTCCAAACACAACGAGTTTTTACCAAAAAGTTATATTTTGGTTTCATCTGACCATGTGACATTCTCCCAATCTTCTTCTGGGTCATCCAAATGCTCTCTAGCAAACTTCAGACGGGCCTGGACATGTACTGGCTTAATCAGGGGAACACGTCTGGCACTGCAGGATTTGAGTCCCTGGCGGCGTAGTGTGTTACTGATGGTAGGCTTTGTTACTTCAGTCCCAGCTCTCTGCAGGTCATTCACACTAGGTCCCCCCGTGTGGTTCTGGGATTTTTGCTCACCGTTCTTGTGATCATTTTGACCCCACGGGGTGAGATGTTGTGTGGAGCCCGAGATCGAGGGAGATTATCAGTGGTCTTGTATGTCTTCCATTTCCTAATAATTGCTCCCACAGTTGATTTCTTCAAACCAAGCTGCTTACCTATTGCAGATTCAGTCTTCCCAGCCTGGTGCAGGTTTACAATTTAGTTTCTGGTGTCCTTTGACAGCTCTTTGGTCTTGGCCATAGTGGAGGTTGGAGTGTGACTGTTTGAGGTTGTAGACAGGTGTCTTTTATACTGATAACAAGTTCAAACAGGTGCCATTAATACAGGTAATGAGTGGAGGACAGAGAAGCCTCTTAAAGAAGAAGTTACAGGTCTGTGAGAGCCAGAAAACTTGCTTGTTTGTAGATGACCAAATACTTATTTTCCACCATAATTTACAAATAAATTCATTAAAAATCCTACATTGTGATTTTCTGGATTTTTTTTCTCATTTTGTCTGTCATAGTTGAAGTGTACCTAAGATGAAAATTACAGGCCTCTCATCTTGTTAAGTGGGAGAACTTGCACAATTGGTGGCTGACTATATACTTTTTTGCCCCATTGTACATAAACACCAGTGGAGGCTGCTGAGGGGAGGATGGCTCAATAATGGCTGGAACGGAGTAAATGGAATGGCATCAAACACATAGAAACCATGTGTTTGATACCATTCAAGTCATTCTGCTCCAGCCATTACCATGAGCCCGGCCTCCCTAATTATGGTGCCACCAACCTCCTGTGATACACACACACACACACACACAGACCTACCCAGAGTAAGGTGGCGGGGGTGCGTCATGCTGCCCACTGCGTGTCAGGGCTTCGCCGTAGGAGGGCAGTCCTGGAGCGATGATCCCAGCCAGAGGCACTGTCTCTGGGGCAGGCTGGCCATCCACAACCATCCTCACTGGAGCACTGAAACATTACATAAAAGTCATACTAGGTTAGGCTACACACAAGTAATTTTGCCCACACACACACCAAATAATGGGAAGACTCAGAGTCCATTGTTAATTTCTGAAATATTGTTTCTGCTATATGTAGGGCTATCCAGGATTACATAGTCCTATTTTATCATGTTGCTACTACCTTATATAGGCTACTGTAATTAAAAAATAATAAAATACAATGTACTTTATCATATATGTTGCTACAATGTAGTGCTACCAGGGATTACGTAGGCCTACTTTATCATATGAAATTTGCTGACAGGTAGGGCAACCAGGCAATAGATGCCTTAGGTTAGGTAGGCTATACTATACAGACTTACACTCTAAGATCGACACACTAACATACATAGACACAACACACACACTCAATCTTACCTGCCTGCCGTCCTACCAGCTTTGTTCTTGTAACAGTAGCAGCCTAGTACCGTGGCTATGACAGCAGACACTAGAATAGCCAAGATTCCTGCCACTAGACCCAACACATCCACTCTGAGAGCTGTATCTAAAGAACCAACACAATAAATACATTTGCAATGTACATTATATTAATATTATAGCCTGTGCGATGATAAATCATCAATGCTAGCATCATCCATAGAAAAACATGAGGACAGTAGTGAGAATGTAAATGTCAACATTGACTTCGTATAGGTTTATAAATGACCCCCCCAAAAAATATCTTACTGTGACTGCTGGAATATGTGTTCCAAAATACATTCTGGGGAAAATAGAAAATTCAATTAGTCAATTAATTGAACAAGCTTACAGTATTCTTAATGTGCGTAAATAAAACAATTTCCAACAGACTTTCATGAAAGGTACAAACACATTCACTGCCCCCTTCCCCCACCGTTTGGGGTGTGTCCTCAAACACCTCCATGGCCTCCTCGTAGGTGCACACCTCCTCTATGCACTCCCTCTCAAGGCTGTCTGGCGTCACCAGCTCCAGGTCCCATTTGTTCCAGAGCAGCGAGCGAGACAGGTACGAGGACGCAGACTGTTATCCCAGGAACACTGGACCCAGAAAGAGAGAGAAAAAGAGAGAGAGACATCGTGCGAGAGACAGAGAAGGAATAAGACAGACCGAGAGAGAGAGGATATTCATGAAAATGAGATTGAGGTTGATATAAATCGTAATGGTGTCAGAGATAGAGACAGAGCCTCTTTCTCACACACACACTAGCAATAATTTATCACAAGTCTGACTTCGACAGACAAGAGAAAAGTCAGTATTGAATAGATAACCTCACAATCAGATAGAAATAGAAAGAGTGACGCAAAAGAACAATTGCCTAACACAGTGGTTACCAATCTTTTTCACTCTTCTATCATTGGGGAACACCTACACCGTCCATGACACAAACTGGTCACACCCCTCTTGTTTGAGAGAATTTAGCAAATTTCAAACTTATTTCCTGCAATTCTATACATTATTCCATGGGGTGGTGACTTTTGGACATTTTAAAGCACATTCTTGCAATTCTACACATTTTGCCATGTGGTGGAGAAAACATTTATGAATTTTAAAGCAAGTTTCCTGCAATTCTACACATTTTGCCAAGTCTTGTATGTGTTCAAGTGATAACTGAGTGACAAACATTATAACAAAATCAATGGGCTAAAAGAAAACGTTTCTGACAAGTTATAAATAGCTCTCTAAAGGTTTGCAATGACTGACATGACAATAAGAAAATTGCTGATTCACTATCCAATTACAAAATTGCACATTTTGCATTCTACCATTACAACTTTCAAGAGTAAGTTGAAAGCCCAACATAGTTCCTTAATGCCTCACAGCTTGGGAACCACTAGCCTAATATGACCCTACATGAAAATAAGGTGAAAGGGGGTAAACTTGCCTCCAAAATAGTTTGAACTGAATGCACATTTGGACAGACACACTCTCTCCCTCTCAGTGCTAGTGTGCACACGTGAGTGTTAAGGACAAACAGACTCAGTGGCATGTATTCATTGATGCCAAGGGAAACCAGGCAACCCCCCCCCCCCCCCCAAAAAAAATGAAATAATTCACCTTTAGGCTCTGTGTTTCATAATTTTCTTTCAATTTGCAAGAAGAGGCTGAATGTACATCATCGGAGAAAGCATCAGAAACAGTGCCTCTTTGTCTCTGTATGTGGTGCCCATCTATTTGATGCTGTCTGGTCAAAAAGTGTATGACATTGTTGTCGCCCGTAGCATTGAACGCAAGGGAAGCCAGCAAACATTTGTCCTCCCTTGAAAAAAAATAATGTATAAAACAATAGCAAATCAGCGCTAAGCTAAACTGAGTGAGATCAATTGTGAATGGTCCTGGCACAACAACAAAAAAAGTGTCAAGGGAAGCCAGTTTGGATTTGGCTTCACACCAATCACTGACAGAAAAATGTGAATTGTTGTCGTTGTCCTCCGGTGGCTAGCTAGCTAAAATTGGCCCTTTCCTAACTTACCCATGGATGGAGAAAGAGATTTGGACTTGTGGTTTTACTTCATTCTCCGTACTGGCCAATGATTATAACAGAGATTCTGATCCAACTATAAATTCATACATTGTGCCCCTGGTCCGAGAGGATGAAAGTTCAATATGTAGCTAGATGTAGTAGGCTAATGTTAACTATCTGGCTCATTGTTGCCCATGAAGTTAGCAAGCAAGCATTTTAGCCAGGTAGCCTAGAACAAAAACTAAAAATGTGTAGTGTATGACAGAGTCATAGACAATATCATCAACATCAAAGAGAGGAGGATGTCAACATGTTTTTTCTACTTACACACACACACACACACACACACACACACACACACACACACACACACACACACACACACACACACACACACACACACACACACACACACACACACACACACACACACACACACAGAGAGAGAAATCAGAACCATGGACAGCCACATCATATTTAGCTTACGTTGATTGAACAAAGTTGTTTATTGTTATCTTTTTGTTGTCACTGTATTAGACTAAGCATAGGTGATTTGATGATGTTGAAGCTGAAATGGCACTGGAATAGGTGGAGGCAGCTCCTGTTTCTTTGCAACTTGTGGTAACTGTCCGTGGTTCTAAATCAATAGTTGTTTAGTAGTCAGAAAATGTCGGAAACATTAACTTGCTTGACGATGCTGTAGGTCATGTAACTGTTCGTTACATGCAATATGCTTTGTGGACATCATCAGACAGAGGTTACTCTCCGGGTTTGTGATGAAACAAAAGGTGTGGTCGAATTTATTTTGTCACTGTCTCAGCCTTAAGCCTATGTATCACGGTGGCAAGGCATATGAACTAACAGGTTATACAGCAAACAACACAATTATCATAACATATAGGTTGTAATATGGATTTTTTTTCTGGCTTGGCTTCCCCAGTGATTTTACCCACACACTGCTACTGAACAGATGTGTGTTTACATTCATTGTGGCTGTAGACTACTCTGGCCCAAGCCAGGGGGAGCAGCGACAGCATGCCAATACATATCTCTGCCAAGCCTGGCATATCTCAAGCAGGAGCGACAACTGCAACAAAATGTATTTATTAATTATTGCTCTAAATTAATATCCAATACTCAACACATTATTCAGTGATTTTTTTATGTAAAAAGGGCGCACACCCACACCAGAAAAAGGTGATACTGAAAATCAGCCATTTTGTTTGACTATGTCGCCCTCTAGAGGCGCAGGTTAAAACGAAACAAGAGCTACTTTTAGAACGTTTCTATGTAACAAAATTTAATCACATAGGAACAAAAACCTACATTGTAGCGTATCGTAGCCCTAATTATAGTAGGTAGGCCTACTTAATAATAAGAAATATAAAGAAATCACATTTTATTTTTCTATTTTAACAAAATATTTGTTCGGCTGCATTGGGAAAAGAGAAAGTACAATTAACGACAATTAACTAGCATAGCTGTAGTCATATCGATAATAAACAAATGGCCAGTGATGCCAGCCCAATAATTTTGGTCGAAAATAATTGATCGTTTAGCCTAATTCGTTAAAACAAGAAAATATTATGCTTATGTAACGGATGTGAAACGGCTAGCTTAGTTAGCGGTGTGCGCTAAATAGCGTTTCAATCGGTTACGTCACTTGCTCTGAGACCTTAAAGTAGTTTTTCCCCTTGCTCTGCAAGGGCCGCGGCTTTTGTGGAGCGATGGGTAAACGATGCTTCGAGGGTGACTGTTGTCGTTGTGTGCAGAAGGTCCCTGGTTCGCGCCCGGGTATGGGCGAGGGGACGGTTTAAAATTATGTGTTTCCGCCTCGAAACTTGTGAAAAATAATGTAATCCTCTATTTACAACTCGCTCACCCAGGCTTTCCTTAACTTAAACAATTACTATGAGCTATTATATGCCAATTCAATTGTTTATTATAAAGTTTTGTGCTAATTTACGACAGGTAAAACATCTACCCAAATGTACCTGTCAGGCAAACACCCTGCCAAAACGTCACACGACATGACATACCTGTTTTACAACATGCCTTATGCTCATGGGGGTGTGAGGGCAGAAATGGGGAGTTTCCCGAAATTGTGTGCGTGTCAGTGTGTGAAAGAGAGGAAGAAAGATCAACCAGGATCTTGGGTAGACATATCCCACATGCAAACAGTTGCCATGATGTCACCTTAGCCTATGATAAAACTAGAATTTTCTGTAAATGAAAACGTTACAGATTTGTTATGTTTACTATTGTAACGACATTCAATACTATGCTATAGCCACAGGCAGGGGGCTAAGGTGAGGAATGTATGACCCTTGGGCCCTGTCATTGAAACAGGAGCCGTATCATCCATTCATGGGTATGATGGTAAAATAGATAACCCTTGGGGCAGTGGACTTTGGTATTGTATACTTAATACTTAGATGTTGACTTATATAAATTACAAGCAATAGACAGCATACATGGTTCATATTTAAATTTACCTCGGCTTGATCACATTTATCAATAAAAGCAGCCCCTAAATGGCATAAGCTGCTCATCAACAGTAATGTTGGGCCCAGCGTTATAAAACAGGGGAAGGTGGTCAACCCACTTGTCCCCCACTGACCTGATTGCAGCAAACTTGTCTCTTTGCTGCAGAGCTGGTCTGGTGTCTCGGTTATCGAAGTGGATGATCCTGGAAAGAATGGGGAAGTTTTCCAGAGACATTGTTGCACAGAAAAGTTCTCTGCCAGTTTTTGCATCCCACAGGTTTCTGTGGATTCCTCATTGGATCTGAAAACACCAGCAAGGATAAGAACCCCAAAGTATGCATGTAAATGGTCCATATCCTTCCATCTCTCTCCAAAAACATGCCTTGCCTCCAAATTAGTGCAGTCCAGAAGGATTTTCTGGATGGTGTCTGAGATGAACAGTTCAAAAGAAGACTTTATGTCCTGCACCTGAGTAACCGCCATCCGCATCGGCCCAGGTTGCATCCTTATCACATTGGCAGCCATGCGGCGGGTCATTCCTTTGGGCAAGAAGACCATTCAATTTCACAATTTTCTGGCATCCATATTTCTCCCCCTGCAGGCTGCTGATGGGCTGGTCCTGGCTGCTGAAGGGCTGGTCCTGGCTGCTGAAGGGCTGGTCCTGGCTGCTGAAGGGCTGATCCTGGCTGCTGAAGGGCTGGTCCTGGAGCTGGCTGCTGAAAGGCTGGTCCTGGGGCTGGCTGCTGAAGGGCTGGTCCTGGCTGCTGAAGGGCTGGCCCTGGCTGCTGAAGGGCTGGTCCTGGTGCTGGCTGCTGAAGGGCTGGTCCTGACTGCTGAAGGGCTGGTCCTGGCTGCTGAAGGGCTGGCCCTGGCTGCTGAAGGGCTGGTCCTGGGGCTGGCTGCTGAAGGGCTGGTCCTGACTGCTGAAGGGCTGGTCCTGGCTGCTGAAGGGCTGGTCCTGGGGCTAGCTGCTGAAGGGCTGGTCCTGGGGCTGGCTGCTGAAGGGCTGGTCCTGGCTGCTGAAGGGCTGGTCCAGGGGCTGGCTGCTGAAGGGCTGGTTCTGGGGCTGGCTGCTGAAGGGCTGGCTGAGGGTCTTTCTCATCCTCTCCTTCCAACTCACTGTCAGACTCCAAATTGACAGAGACAAGATCCTCATATTTCTGAAAATTCTTCCTCTACAAGTGGAAGACACTCTTTCCACACTAGCCTCTCTCTCTGCAAAAAATATTTGTAAGGCCCTCTGAACAGAGATTCTTTTTGCATTGCTGATTGATTGTGGTAAGGAGCCACACATGCAAAGCTATTTGTTGTGTCCCTCCCCCAATTTGCACCTGGCTGGGATAGAGTGTGGGAAAATACAGCTTTTTAATATTTTTACAAAGTATCGAAATAATGTAATGTAATAACATTGTGTATTTTCACACACAACAAAGGGTATAGAGTGCGAGAAAAGCGGGAGACAGACAGGTTCTTGGTGCTATATTGAAACAGCAGGTCCAAGGAGGAGGAAGACAACCTTCTTGTTTAAGTATGACTTGTTTTCACCTACACACACCTACACTTTTATTACCCTCGGGTCCAGTGGACCCCAACACCACATATGTAATATAAATGTGCAGGGGGGTGCACTCAATGAAAATATGTTATTTTGCATGTTCTTCATAGAAAATGAGCCAAGGCCAATGAGTCTCAGATTGAAAAAATGAAAATGATACAATTAATTATTTTAGTAAACATTGAAAAATTCATCCCACAGACCCAAACACTACAAAAGGGTTAAAAGGTATTTTATTTGATATATTTAGCTTTTATTTAAGCATAGAACAATGTTGGAAAGACAGGGAAGATGGAGAGGGCGAATCAAAGGGCAGTGGGCTGGATTCGAACCCATGAACCCCACAGGTTACCATCATATTTTTGAGCATGAACATCCCAATTCAAACAGTTGATCTGTACATTTATATGCTCCTTTTTCTCATTGCTTTCCTCTCGCTACTTTCCTGTCACCAAACGTTCACCAATACTGTTGATGAGAAATAGTAAAGTAGAAAAAGAAGTTGTGTGTCCAGACTTGATTAGAGTAATAATGTTTTTTTTTTTTATTGTGACGTGTACAAAAGGTATTTGGTTTATTTCAGTACAAAATACACATGGCAGATACTGATGGATTACAGGTTGCAAGTTTGATATAGTTTGAGATTAATTGGTATAAGAATACCAACGGCTTTCTGCTGTTAAAAATAACTACATAACAGATTTAAGTACAATACTTTTTTTGTGGTTTATTACACTGCATTAATAGCAGAGTCAATGCATTATTTTATAATTAGGTAAAGAACAATGTGGGACAAATGTGGATCCAACATCAACACGGTTCTCGTTCACAAAGAAAATAAGATAGCCAGCTTTGAGAACCAATCATCAATAACTCAAATTATTAATCAAACAGCTCAAATATTTTTAGGGTCAGAGTTGAGTCCGACTCAACTCACAAATTTGGAGCAGATTCAGAATATTTCAGAACGTTAGATGGCTATCCTGCTTTGCGTGAAATATCGCCCAAGGGATTGTCATGTGTTAATTACATCTATATGAAGGTTTGCAAGACCAGTGCTACATATCCTCTCTAAACAAACAAGTTATTTCATGACAGACACGTGTAGTTTACAGAAGTTAAATCAGGAAGGCTGGTCTGACTGCTCGGGTAACTTCAAGTAAGCAAAACATAACTTACATAGCTTCCTATTGTATTGACATAGTGGGAATGAATACGAACGTGTTATCAGCATAGCGTCTTCTTTTTCCTATTAGCCACGTCCGGAATGTAATTCACCCATTTACCGTATAGCCTACGTCCGGAATGTAATTCACCCATTTACCGTATAGCCTACGTCCGGAATGTAATTCACCCATTTACCGTATAGCCTATCAGCACCGCACAGTAATGCACATTCCTCATGCTTGCTGTTCAGCCTATGGGCTCACTCTTGGAATTATCACCATCTCTCTCAACCAATGGGCGTAAATCTTGGGATGTATTTATATGTCAACTTACCCATATTCTGTCACTTTCTGTTTTTCATCAATAGTTTTCGACAGTTGATGCCTTGTCTGAAGCTTTTCAACAGATTTTCATTAGCTTTGACTCATTCATTTAATACCATTCAAAAACGAACTCATTGATGTACATGGTTGGTAGCGGTGTGACATTTAAACATTTGCAAAGAGCATAACAATAAAAAAAGACTTAAAAAGCAGGCCTACACCTGTATGCACAGACAAAAGAACCTGGACATGCCTAAACAGCCACCCAGTCATTTTAAAATAAACAATAGCACTTTAGTGTCAAACTACTTTTGCCTACATTGAAGTTGTGCAAAAAAATATGATATATTCTGTGGTGATGTATACCACACTGTGAAAAGTACCAGTCTTTCAAACACATCATTTCACTCTCATTTTGCTTCAGCTTTCACTCTTAAAAATCTAATTTGTCGATTCAGTTTAACTGGGCTCCTTTCATTTTCTGTTGTAGGTATGAATGATAGCGCCCCCTAGTTCCTAAATTATCCATTCCTTCCAGCAATGTCAAATCAGTTACTTCCATCAGGTTGACCCAATGTAGGAAGCTACCCAAAACACAGTATCTGTGAGATCTCACTCTTTACCATCCCTACTCTTTCTTTCATCAGTCTATAGACTCATCTCTCACTCTCTTCTCATCTAGCCCAAGGCCTCTCCCTTTACATCCTTGCACAATAATGAAATAATACCACAATTACAAAAAAAGTATATAAAAAAAGTTTGAAGATGCTAATTTATAAGTGTGAATGAAAACATATCACTCCACCACTTTGCCCACCATTGCCGTAAGCATCCCTGCCCAATTCCCCAAACCTCACCATACAGTTTTTGCATTTCCAAGTGTATATCTCTCCACTCCCTTGCCAAATCCTCCCATTTCCCTCCAGGTAAGTCAGACAAGACTTGTATCAGTGGTGAGGTGAGGGGGTTTTGGTCTCTGTGACAACAGTGCTATGCCATGGGAGGGGGCAGTTAAAGGAGGGTGCAGGGGCAGCCACCGCTCTTCCGTTTTCCTGTGTGGTTTGCAGGTAGAGGGGGACTCTCAGTCTCCTGAAACTTTCTGTGTTTTTAAAAGAGAGAGAAAAAGAGAGAGCATTGGATACTTTGACTCAGGAGTAGGCTATAATGGATACTAAAATGTCTGTCCCTCAACTCTGCCTCTGGTCACCAACTCTTCAAATCATCTAGCTATAAACTTGATGACCTATAATAAAGTAGCTTACAGCTTTCTAGCTGTTAATGTTACCTTATAGCTCGCACCACCTCCAGGAAGGCTTCGTCTACGTTGTAGCGGTTCTTAGCCGAGGCCTCCATGTAATGGATCCTGTTCTCTCTGGCAAAGCCCTGGGCCTCCTCTCTGGAGATCTACAGACAGTACAGAGAGAGAGGTACATGCACTCAGGTTAAAAAGCACCTGCCAGGCCAACAGCAGTTTCATTTCCTTATTCCGGTAAACTGAGTTAAGAGTAAGGTGGTGGTATTTGATCTAGCCAAAGAAACACTTGTAGCCACTCGCCACCTGTTGGCAACTCAAAGGTATTTGAGGCCGGAGAATTTGAACCAGTAGGATCTCAATTGGTATTATTATAGCTAGCAGAAGATCTCCTTTAACATGACTGAGAGTGAGAGTGAAAGCCAGTACCGCTCTCGACTGGTCCAGGTCAGCCTTGTTCCCCACCAGCACCATGGGGAAGTCATCCCGGTCCTTCACTCTCAGTATCTGGGTGTGGAACTTGTGGATCTCATTGTAACTAAAAAAAAGGGAAGGAAAGTGGCCGAAACGAGAACCCATTAGGAACTGATCATAAGTGCTCTATGTCCTTAAAAAGGTGCAATCCATTAGTTCAATTTACTGTTAAAAAAATAATAATAAAAAAAGCAGCCTTGTGGAGGACTGTCAGGAGAGACTCTTTGCGAGTGTATATGCCCCTTAAAGCAAATGGGCATATTCATTGGCATAAATCCAACTACTTAGTTGTTTTATTGTATACTCTTATTTTAAATGTACAAAGACAACAGCACAGTGACAAACATTCATTCAAACATGACAACAAACAATAGAAGTGAGAGGGGCAGACTGGGTCCTACCAGGACACAAAGGACACCCATCGAGCCCTACCAAAGCAAGCCAGGCATCCTGTATAATCTGTCAGGAGTCACGTCTGGGGGGGGGGGGGCTACAGTTCATAAATAAATATGGATAATTGTTATATTAGGCTATGGTCTATGGTTTACATATGTTCTTAGAATGTGAATTCTGTTTAGGTGCAATTGCACCAATCCACCTTTCAACTCATAGAGAACTACTACAGCAGCTCATTATGCTGCCTGTATTTGACACCGTGTCATGAATGCAACTCTTATGAGATAAATGCCTATAACAAGTCTCACTTCCCCTAGTTACTGTAGCATCACTCTGTGATTAGGGTTGCACACAGAAAACACTAGTGTAATACTGACCATGGCTTGAACGCCTCGACACTTGAAGGAATGAATGATTGATCACAAGAAGCCAAAACAGATATGTTTGACTAAAATAATCATTTCAAACCTTGATTACATTAAAGAACATTGCCCTGCGTAGGGTGCTGTCTTTTGGATGGGAAGTTAAACGCGTATCCTGACTCTGTGGTTATTCAAAATCCTTTGGCGCTTATTGTAAGAGTAGGGGTGTTCACCCTGGTGTCATGGCAAAATGTTCTACCTGGCAACACTCCATCATGGCCAACTGATCATCCCTTTCATTCCTAATTGGCATATATCACTCCTCACCTGATGTGTAGTGAGAGTTCTTGTACAAAAAATGGTCGCCTTGCATCACTGAGGTGGATGAGGTGAGTTTCCCCCTACTATAAAAAGCACTTTCAGTACCGCAGTTGTTAGAAAAGTGCTATATAAATCCAATCAATTATTAGTCATTATTATTATTTGTATACGATAACATATGTCTCTCTATAATGCAAGAGAATAGATATCCACAATTTTAAAAAATCACTTGGTGCTGATTTCCTGGTGTTTTTACAGTCATGTCCAACAAAGATTTTGAAAAAAAAATTATATGTATTTTTTGCTCAGAAAACTTGGGGGTGGGCAAATAAAAAAAAACACCCACAGGCCAAATTCAGGCCGGCAGTTTTGGAACCCAGGTGTTTAGGTTACTTTGCGTCATTTTTCTACATTGAAATTGTGCATGTGTATTTTCATTAGTCTTCACACATTCTATTTATTACAAGTGCACAGCAGAGAGCCTACTTTGAGGAGAGGAATAGCCTACCAGACAGCGCGAGAGTAACTCCTCAAAAAGCCTGTAGGCTACTGGAGTGAAACCTGCTTTTGTGAGCCCAGTCAATGCACAACAAATAACATTTCTAAATGCAACCGTGTGTTAAAAACTTGTGGCCACGATTAAAAAGGAGATATTCTTTATTTCTCAATCTCAACTTGGAAAGCCTCCCATTCGCCATGAGTTCTTAATGAAAAATGCCTGTGTATGGTATGCATGCATGCATGGTATCAGAAGAGGCGAAGCGCCAAAATCTGTCCAAAATACTGTCCAATGCATTTCTATGGGCTTATTTTGGGCCTAAACTTGTCGCCTGTCTTCCTGGCTTGGGACGACTCCCCTTGTTAAAACAGAAACATACGCATCTCGTCATTACATACATACATACATACATACATACATACATACATACATACATA
Organism: Oncorhynchus gorbuscha; assembly: GCF_021184085.1. Taxonomy (NCBI): domain Eukaryota; kingdom Metazoa; phylum Chordata; class Actinopteri; order Salmoniformes; family Salmonidae; genus Oncorhynchus; species Oncorhynchus gorbuscha. The sequence goes on from NC_060188.1 coordinate 35,436,491, forward strand.
CATACATACATACATACATACATACATACATACATACATACATACATACATACATACATACATACATACATACATACATACATACATTACAAGCATTTCGCTACACTCGCATTAACATCTGCTAACCATGTGTATGTGACAAATAAAATTTGATTTGATTTGACATACATACATACATACATACATACATACATACATACATACATACATACATACATACATACATACATACATACATACATACATACATACATACATACATACATACATACATACATACATACATACATACATACATACATACATACATACATACATACATACATACATACATATAGTTTCTGTTGGTCACGTCATTTTACTGTTTGGAAAAATGTAACCATTCGTTGACCGGTTAATGAGGGTCAGTTAGTCGGCAGCTAAATTTACCAAAATGTGCAACCCTAATCACAAACAGTGACATTGCCTTCCCGAAACCTTGAGTACTGTAGCCCTGACAAATGCTTTAGCTCTGAGGACTTCAGAGTATGTTGTGTAGTTGGGAACACTGGTTTGAATCTACAGTTTGCCTGTGACTTGAGATAAACTGTGTACATGCATCCACCCAAACAGACACACAAAATTCTTACCTGCCAGTGTCATTCAGAGCGAACACCAGCAAGAAGCCTTCCCCTGAGCGCATGTACTGCTCCCTCATTGCCCCAAACTCCTCCTGACCTGCGGTGTCCAAGACTGACAGACACACACAAAGAGATTCAGATTTACATACACAGGGATGAATATGGATAGTGACAAAACAGTATATTCGGAAAGTATTCAGACCTTTTCAACATTTTGTGTTCCTCAATCTACACACAATACACCAGAATGACAAAGCATTCAGGCCAAGGAGTTCAATCTCGGTTTCATCAGACCAGAGAATCTTGTTACTCATGGTCAGAGTCCTTTAGGTGCCTTTTGGCAAACTTTTGGCAAACTCAAAAAAAGGCTGTCATGTGCCTTTAACTGAGGAGTGGCTTCCGCCTGGCCACTCTACCATAAAGACCTGATTGGTGGCATGCTGCATTGTTGTCATTCCGGAAGGTTCTCCCATCTCCAGAGAGGAACTCTGGAGATCTGTCAGTGACCATTGGGTTCTTGGTCACCTCCCCGACCAAGGCCCTTCTCCCCCGATTGCTCAGTTTGGCCGGATGGCCAGCTCTAGGGAGAGTTTTGGTGGTTCCAAACTTCTCCCATTTAAGAATGATGGAGGCCACTGTGTTCTTGGGGACATTCAAATGCTGCAGAGATTGTTTGGTACTCTTCCCCAGATATGTGCCTAGACACAAGCCTGTTGTCTCGGAGCTCTACGTACAATTCCTTCGACCTCACGGCTTGGTTTTTGCTCTGACATGCACTGTCAACTGTGGGACCTTATATAGACAGGTGTGCCTCTTACCAAATCATGTCAAATCAATTGAATTTACCACAGGTGGACTCCAATCAAGTTGAAGAAACATCTCAAGGATGATCAATGGAAACAGGATGCACCGGAGCTCAATTTCGAGTCTAATAGCAAAGGGTTTGAATATTTATAAGGTATTTCGTTGTTTTTTTTGAACATGTGGAAAAAGTCAGGGGGTTTGAATACTTTCCGAATGCACTGTAGATGTGACATATTTGTTCCAGTGGAAATGACACGGACTCAGATTTTCACTTTAAAATGTATGCCAAACAGCCATTGATTTCAAAGTTCAAACAATACAACTCTATGCACAATTTACACAGAACATTTAATAAAAACACATTCACTGAAAGAACTATTCGGGTGCAAAGTTTCTAAAACAATTATGGTAAATCGGTTTTATTATGTGACCATGTTTTCCAAAAACGGTTAAATATCTGCTCCCAATTAAGATTCAAAGATGTCTGCTGAAAGAGTAGGGTGTCAAGTTAAGACATGACACCTTGAGTTTAAAATAAATATTTAGGTTATTGAACTACAGTAGAATTGGATGTACATGTTTTAAAATGAACCTTTACTTAACTAGGCAAGTCCGTTAAGAACAAGTTCTTATTTACAATGACTGCCTACACCGGCCAAACTCGGATGACGATGGGCCAATTGTGTGCCGCCCTATAGGACTCCCAATCATGGCTGGTTGTGATACAGCCTGGAATCGAACCAGGGCGTCTGTAGTGACACATCCCCAAAAGGCGCACACCCGCCATGCCCCACTGGCACTACTGGGAGAAGTCTCTTTCACCCAGATCGAGTGCAGGGGAGGAAGAAAAGGAAATTCAAAATCAGAGGCTCAGGCAGCTGTTTCAAGAAAATACAGAGGATACATGCTCAGGTCTCTCAACGGAGAGCGGAGGAGACCAAGGTCCTGCACGGGCCCTGGTAAGAATAGACAGACAATTCTTTCATTTTCCTGATGAGTTGACAAGACAGTTTGGCACCGCACAGCTGCAGGACCCGGACCTGGTCTCAGCACAGTGCAGAGTGAAGAATCAGAGGCTCAGGCAGCTGTTTCAAGAAAATACAGAGGATACATGCTCAGGTCTCTCAACGGAGAGCCGAGGAGACCAAGGTCCTGCACGGGCCCTGGTAAGAATAGACAGACAATTCTTTCATTTTCCTGATGAGTTGACAAGACAGTTTGGCACCGCACAGCTGCAGGACCCGGACCTGGTCTCAGCACAGTGCAGAGTGAAGGTGACGGATGGGAAGCATATGGAGGTCATCAAATCCCCCTTATTACTAGAGGGCTTACTGCACTGGTGGTTAAGATAAAGGGTGAAGTGCTAGAGCTAAGGTACTGTACCTGGCACATTCACGTGTTGAGAGGCCACTTAGCAGTAGACAAAACTAAAGAGCACATTATGAGTAGATTCTACTGGTCCTGCATTACAAGTGATGTAGAGAAATACTGCAAGTCATGTGACAAGTGCCAAAAGAATGCCCCCAAAGCCAATTACAGAAACACACTCATCCCACTCCCCATCATTGAAACGCCCTTTGAGCGGATAGCCATGGATCTGGTAGGTCCTATTTTGAAAATATCCTGGGGGCACAATTATATACTAATTAGAGGTCGACCGATTAATCGGAAAGGCCGATTTCAAGTTTTCATAACTTTTTTTTTTTAAATACACCTTTATTTAACTAGGCAAGTCAGTTAAGAACATATTCTTATTTTTAATGACGGCCTAGGAACGGTGGGTTAACTGAATCGTTCAGAGCCAGTTGGTAGAGCATGGTGCTTGCAACGCCAGGATTGTGAGTTTGATTCCCACGGGGGATCAGTATGGGAAAGGATAAAGAATGTCTGCTAAATAATTCAAATGTAAAAGGTTTGTGACTTCTATTACTTCCCATTTTAGCCAATTCAATCGCAGTAATTCCGTTACTGATTGTTCGGATTTGGTAAAAGAATTACTAGTTTGAATCACTTAATAATTCATAAACAAACTTGATAGCAGTAAAACCCCTATAACTAATTATTAGGTCTACCTTTGCTTGTTACTCATGTGAACTTTCATTATCCTCCTTAGAAAATATCTAAAAGATGTGGGTTTCTGGTAACGGAATTACAAGACAAGGCAAATCATTTATTGTGAACTAAATATAAGTGTTGCTATTAGTTAGCTGGGGTCTTTACTTCAACATTAGTGGGTTTTGATATATCAATAATACCTTAAAAAAAAAAATCTGGTAGATGTTGTTTTAAGACCCCTTTTCCATCTGTTCGACCAGAAATCAAAGCCTTGATTATTCCTTATTTTTAGGATGGAAAATAATTAAATGTGTATGTCTTCATTTAGAAAAAAATATGTAAATGCCCAGGGTTAACTGACCTGACAGAAGCCATAGTACACTTACATATTGTTATATCCCTTGAATATGAACACAAACACTTTTTCTATGGCATAGTGAAAAGACTACACCTTGGCTTAGAGCATCAACATCTGCCAACTGCAAGTTATAACAGAGCAGATGTGGGTGAATCGTACAGACAGATTTGGCCTTGCTCGCTCACTGGCTCAAGTAGTTTACGCTTTCGCTCTATTCATGGAGCAAAGAACGTCAGTAAACCTACATACAAGTATGACTTACTGTCTAATCGTGTCTCTTTCCCATCCACTGTGCATATTTTGGTGTAGGAGTCCTCGATGGTGGGGTCATAATCCGATACAAAGTATGACTGCGAAAGAGATAGGAGAGCATGGGTGAATACTGTGTGTATTTGTTTTCTGGTAAAATTTGCGATTTGGTGGTTATGAGGAAAGAAATGTTAACAAAATAGCCTACACAGCCAGAATAGTTTACACTATTTGGCCTATATGGGTTAATATGCACATATTCAATTACCACTACAACATACTCGTCATGTCAGAAGATATGACAAATTCAAGACAAACAACACACAGTTGACAATGTCCAAACAGTTGGGGGATTCTCTCTCACCTGAATGAATTGTATGGTCAAGGCGCTTTTCCCCACACCGCCCCCGCCCACGACGACCAGTTTGAATCTCTCCTCCTCAGCAGACATGATTCGTTTCGTAAAATACTTTCAACGGTTGTCTATCTTTTGAAAAACGAAATGATAAAACTGAGTAGCTGACAGGATCTATTTATGACGTGAAATGTTGTAATGCACAGGGGGGAAAACATGAAAGTCCTTCAACGATTGAGCAAACTACTTTTATCAAAGTAGCTCAAAGAAAAGTCCGAGAAGGAAGCAGAGTTTGGTTTTACCTCGGTGTTACGCCAATATATTTAACTTGAATTACCTACGATAGGTTTACAATATCTCAAATGTAAAAATGTATAATTAGTTTTCTGATACTATTTCATAACATTGAAAAGCTTACGGTTGTCGTCTGGCCCAGTGTTGTAAACTATCCTCAAAAGTAGTCTAACCCCAATAGAGTTTCGTACCACTGCTCCTAAAATGTATAGGTCGCTACATAACCCGGTAAAATAGAAATAAAGTATTATTGTTAAAAAATCTAATGGTTTATCGGACTATCTCTCATATTTTTTTGTCGGGTGAAAAGCCTTCCGCACCCGCCTCAAGTAAATTAGGCTATCGATGCCAACTTTGACTCCAGAAGAAGAAAAATATGAGCTTGATTATCAACTACCCCGTCAAACTTTAACACGCTTGTCTAACTTTCATTATCTCTAGATTGATTAATCTACATATCTCTGCAGGAGCATTATATAACAGCTTTTGTGATATCTAAGTTACTGAGTTATTCTTGGCGAAGTCTTCATTTTTTCCTCTTCTTCACTGACTTATTTTTTCATCGCTCCAAGGCAACTTTTTTTTTCTCAACGGAGAAGGGTTTCTCGAAATCTCATGCGTATGTAAAACCAGGCGTGTCTTAAACGACACTGTTTCCTCATTGTATACATTTTCACGCTTCTCCCTCTTTTCATTAATTAACAAAGGCTCTATTAGAATGAGATACATTCTAAAATGTGTCTTTAATAAACACTGCACGTTTATTCATTAAACTGAAACAATATGCTTTAACCAGATTTTAAATGAGTGAACCATAGTATTCACACATCGTGTACTACCTTATTTGGCCATTGAGACCAGTTGTATGTAGGTCTAGTCAGTCATTTGGTTAGTGGGGAATTTTACAGCAGGGTGGACATAGCTGGAGCAGGGGAGTAGACCTATAAAGATACTTTTGCAATGTATTGTGGGGTGTTATTGATCCTTGGCACATGGAATGTTTTATATCCCCTTTATTTATTTTTCACATTTAGTACTTTAGCTTATGCATTTGAGTGTATTGTATGATTACCCTCAAACGACTTTAGCCTACCTGTTGAGAATATGAGGAGATATTGGAGGGAAAACTCCTAGCGTACAGTATTTTATACTAATAGTTTATGACAGGTAAAGCATTCTTGTCTTCCTTTCTCTTCCTGATTTGCCCATCCCCTCAACCGGATGTGACTCATTTACATGGGCATGTTGCTCATTTTTACCACACCCACATTCACCCACAACCCCTCCTTATTAACCCATACAATTTGTTGATGTTCAAGGGCAGACTGCATTCTTGTAATATTTTATAAAATAAGTGAATAACCATATCAGTCTGAATTGTGAATCAGATGTTTTCCTCATAGGCCTAAATTATTGTAAATGTCTGGTGAAATTCATCAGAGATTAGTCAGAATAGAAAAGCCATGAGAGAACATGAGTAAAATATGTACTTTAATGAACACTATGATCCCATTACAAACAACAGTGCCAAAATACCATCCTCAAAATATTCATTTTATAAATAACAACAATAAACGGATCACTTTATTCACATCAATCAATAAATAAAAATCAACATAATCAAGCCTAAATCCATGAGCATTGTGTTGGAGGCATAAACTGCTCCTATATGTAATATATATAGTGCTTTTGAAGGAAGTCAACAATAAATTGGTATTTATAGGACAAAGCATTCACTCAGAGCTCTGTGAACATGGTATGGGCAGACAAATATTTTACATGCAGTTATGTTCTTCAGTTCCTCACATGCATGTGCACACACACACACACACACACACACACACACACACACACACACACACACACACACACACACACACACACACACACACACACACACACACACACACACACACACACACACACACACACACACACACACACACACACACAAATCAATCTCCTGGCATTTACCAGCCCTCTCTCTGTGGTCTCTTAACGCATCAGCACCTATAGGGCAGAACAGCCTGTCCCACTTTGATCTGGGGGCCAAGCAGAACCCCCAACAACATCTTCTCCCCCCAGCCCAGCAGCTTGTTGACAGTCAGGTTGAGAGGAGACAGGAGGCCCTGTTCAGCATCCACTCCTTCCTCAGCCTCCACTGCAGATGCAGACAGTTTAGCTGCTGGCGACACCTGCTGGTCAACTATGATACTGAGCTGATTCAAAACAGAACTGCTGCTCAGGCTCCCAGTTAGCGTCTCCCTCTCTGCTCTTCCCTTGCTGTGGTCCTTCCCTGTCTTTGGAGTTGAGTTAGGCCTCCCCTTCTCCACGCTCTGACAGCGGCTGGGCTCTCTTTTACACTGGCCTCTTCCAGCTCTCTCTACTTTCACCTGGGTTCGGGAGGAGCAGTGATTGGGCCGACCTGCTGCTTTGCCACAGGATGTGCTCCTCTCTCTCTGTTGTACGTCTGTCTGTGAGGAGGAAAGGGCCACCGCCGAAGGCTTTCTACCGTGCCTTTTTGAACCACTGGTGCCTTCTGACTCCCTCTTGTGGATGGTGTTGGAAGCGCTGGAGCGTGTTGGCTTGTGGCTAATGCTGTGCCTGTTGTTGCTTTGTGGCTCATTCTGGTGGGGGGTTGGGAGAATTGCACCAACGGGAGACAGGGAGAGGGTGAGGCTCTTTCGCTTCTCAGAGAGAGACGCAATGCCTGTTGGGATTTGTAGTGTGTTGGGCTTTGGTGTTGGTGTCGCTGGTTCGTTGGGGCTTGGAGTCATTGCTCCACACGAGATCTGGGCCTCCCTCTGGTTCTGGTTGTGGTTATGGTTCAGGTTGAGAGTGAGCGTTCTGAGTTTGCTAGAGAGAGACAGCGTCAGTTGTGAAGGCACACTCCTCTGGTCTTGCCGTGGCTTCTCTGATAGACTCTGAGTTTCACATGAATATGAGCACCTTTGCTCTATGTTCTCTGTGTTACAAGTGGAAATCTCATTGTACATATTATGCACTTTAGCAACCCCTAAAAAGTCCTTAGCAACATAGCCATTGTCCTGAATATTCATGATCTGATTGGCTGACAGGGGGACAGAGGAACTGCAGCTAATGTTTTCATTGCTTGACTGCAGGCATGTGTCCAGTGATCCGATTGGCTGGATAGTGGGGTTGCCATTAGAGGCCTTCTGAGCGAGGGTTCCCTGGAAGTGTTGTAGCTGACCCAGAAAATTGAAGTTAGGGGAGATTGAAGGCCTGCGCTCTTTCACAAACCTGAAAGTGAGGAACAGACAAGTTTAGATTTGGATGCTTTATATACACATACACAATCATTAAAATGCATGAATACATATAGCACAGACAAACACACCTGTAGGCATGGTCAAGGTCCATCCCCAGGTTGTACATAATGTAGGCCACAGCCAGGGCAGGGGAGCGAGAGATTCCTGCAGCACAATGAACTATCACAGATCCACCTGATGACATAGCCCCATCTGAGAGAGCGAGAAGAGATAGATAAGGCTTTTTTGTTGTTGTTTTTTGTTGAAATCATCCATACTGTATTGCATGACATCATTAAGCCAGACTGCAAACTGTGCAAAGGACACACAGCTTATATCAACTGTCATGAATGGGCTTCCTGCAACAGTATCAATTGTCCGTGATACTGAATGGGCTGTAACAGCGTTCAATATTTCTGAAACCATAGGAGCATAACTGGCCTGCATGAAACCCTGATCAATAACTGCTCATCACTTGAACGGAGTCATCTGCGTTTCTTCCAGACAGACAGTCGCCAGTGTGTAATGCATCCATGATGATGCAGACTGTGGCATAATGATGACATGCAGGAATGTCCTATCACCTAACCTGTAGGATTTGCCCTGGTTCCCCTTATAGTGCACTTTCCCCTTATAGTGCACTAGCTCTATAGTGCACTAGCTCTCTGTCTTGTCGAAAAGAGTGCAGTTGTACTATATGAGGAATAGGTTGACATCCATTTGACACATAACTGACCCAATCTCATCACTATTCTCACCGATAAAACGCAGTGCCTCCGGGATATGGGGCAGCAGGTCATCTCGGAGAGAGTCGTCGATGGGGATGCGAAGGTACTGGGAACGGGGAAGGAAAGTAGGCTGCGGGCTGCAGCGGCTCACGCTTAGCACGTAGGAGATCCCGCGAGCGCCGAGGCAATCCTGCAGCCGAGCAGGGATAGCACCGGGAAAAGACAGGCAATATTAATACATTCTAGTCTTCTGGAAGAGCTGCATTTTCGGTGCATTGTGAAAATACAACGCTTTGGCCAATGACGAGAGCTAAGCTATCAATTCTATAGACTGACCTACTGAATGAAAACAGTATTACCTGCGTGACGTCCGTCTCTGCACCTAGGTAAAGATGCGGTAGGATGAGAGACAGCGGTGGACGTTCGCGTGTCCCGTTCTCTCTCTCCCTGTAGAACACCATCTCTGTTCTTTGTGTCTGGAACCGAAACATGAGAGAAAACTTTGCTCATTTCAATATCAAGGGATTACAATTATGTATTAGGGTACAATACATAGGAATCGAAAAAAGAATGCATGGAACTTTGAAAATAATTTTAACAGTTGCATGAAATATATTAGCATTATTATTGCCATGAATGTTAATTAAAAAAACATTACTTTGGTCAATTGCTGCTGCAGAATGATGTTGTCTTTGCATTACGTCATGGATTTTGCAAGTTCACATACATTAGATGACCATAAGAGAATATAAGATCAGACATAAATGATGCAAGCAAAATGCAAAAAAAATATTACATTGTACTTACAGTGACGATTTTCAATCCAAACGAAGATACTGGAAATATCGCACAAATCAACTTGCACACCAAATAATATAATCAAACGAATGGTCTCAAAGCAAATGGATGAAGAATCCAAAAGGATATGTTATGCTTAACTAATAATCAGTTGAGTACAGCTCTCTCTCTCTCTCGACTTCTAATCTCGTCCTCGTCCTGTCTGCGACTGTAACGTTATTTGTTGTTGTATGTCTATACCTGCGCGAGGGGAAAAAGGATGAGGTAATGCTTTTTCTACAAGCTAAGAATAGTACAATTGTATGTGATGTCATTTTCAACCAATCAGCACCCATGCCGGACTCTGACGCGTGCGCGCACACGCGCTCCATTTGTTCATCATCATCAATTCGCCTGAAGACCTTGGCTTTTTATTGTGATGAATCGTACCTTTTCTGACGCTATTGTTGCAGAGCCGTTTAAAAACAACACGCAGCTGCAATACCCCGTGTGCGAAAATAATTTATTTGTCCAAAATCCTATAATCTCATCCAGTGGCGATTTTAGCATGTACATCTTGGTGTGGCAAAAAAATTGGGATAGATGCCAGCAAAGCCACTACACAACACTAAACAATACATTAATTGCACCATTACGGTGACAAACGGTGCCCACAAACGGTTAGGTCCTACATAAAGCTGTCCCAACAGCAATCCCAATACATGTCCACTGCTACACCTGGCTATCAGCGGAGCCGTCCTTGTCTGGTAGCGAAACAGTTCATTCAGCCTTATTACTGCCTTAAAAAAACAGCTGATATGGCTGACTTGCTTAAATAAATGCGGTTTCTAATGACAATTGAGATGTACAAACTATGGCATAAGGGCACGACAAGAAGAGGCAATCCGTAATTTCGATTAAGACCTTAATGAGCGAGCTAGGACGGACGCAGTCAATATAACTATTTGTTCAGCACTTCTAAATGTACAGCAACATAATTCAGAACATGGGCGATCTTACAATGTGCTCCCTGTATACCAAGTCAGAACCGTGCGATAAATAAAGGTGGCACATAAGCAGACAATGAAAGCTCTTACAATATTCAATGATTACATTTCTCAAAAACAGGTTATAGACTACATGTGCACCACCAAGTCAGAACAGTAGGCGAAATTAAGAGGTGAAAATATACCAAATTATTAGGGTGAGCTAATAACAGCTTACGACACAACATACACTTAGTATTACTTTCTTTGTGGGCACCATTTGTCACCGTTATAGTGTAATTGATGTATTGTTTAGTGTTGTGCTGTGTTGTGGCTTTGTTGGCATGCATCCCACTTTTTTTTTGCCCCACCAAGACTTACATGCTAAAATTGCCACTGCTTTTATAACTGCCCCAGTCAATTGTAAGTGCTGTTATTGGGAAATGGAAACGCCAAGGAGCAACAACGGCTCAGCCGCGAAGTGGTAGGCCACACAACCTCAAGCTCACAGAACTGGCGGATGCCAGGACAATGCTACCTGCCTGAATGCATAGTGTCACCTGTAAAGCTAGTTTGAGGAAGAATAATGGTCTGGGCTGTTTTTCATGGCTCAGGCTAGGCCCCTTAGTTCCAGTGAAGGAAAATCTTAATGCTACAACATGCAATGACATTAGACAATTCTCTGCTTCCAACTTTGTGGCAACAGTTTGGGGAAGGTACTTTCCTGTTTCAGCATGACAATGCCCCCAGTGCAAAAAGCAAAGTCCAAACAGAAATAATTTGTTGAGATCAGTGTGGAAGAACTTGACTGGCCTGCAGAGAGCCCTGACCTCAACCCCATCAAATCTTTGGGATGAATTGGAATGCCGACTGCAAGTCAGGCCTAATCGCCCAACATCAGTGCTGACCTCGCTAATGCTCTTATGGCTGAATAGAAGCAAGTCCCGCAGCAATGTTGCAACATCTAGTGCAGGGCTGCCCAACCCTCTTCCTGGAGATCTACTGTCCTGTAGGTTTACAGTCCAACCCTAATTTAACATATCTGATTCAGCTAGTTATGGTCTTGTTGAGCAGCTAATTAGTAGAATCAGGTGTGTTAAATTAGGGGGGGGGGCAACCCCATTTTAATGCCCATGATTTTGGAATGAGATGCTTGACGAGCAGGTGTCCACATACACTACATGACCAAAGGTATGTATGAAATGCATGATAATGTATGTGATATCAACAGAAAGGTATATTTTCTGGGTGACCTTAATATTGACTGGCTTCCATCAAGCTTCCCACTCGAGAAAAAGCTTCAAACTGTAACCAGTGCCTGTAATCTGGTTCAGGTTATCAGTCAACCTACCAGGATATTTACAAACAGCACAGGAATTAAATAATCAACATGTATTGATCATATATTTACTAATACTGCAGAAATCTACTTTCAAGCTGTATCCATATCCATTGTATGTAGTGATCACAATATAGTAGCCATATGTTGGATAACCAAAGTTCCAAAGGCTGGGCCTAATATAGTTTATATGAGGTCCTACAATATGTTTTGTAGTGATTGCTATGTTGATGTAAAGAATATTTGATGGTCTGAGGTGTGTAATGAGGAGCAAGCAGACACTGCACTTGACACATACAGTGCATTTGGAAAGTATTCAGACCCCTTGACTTTTTCCACATTTTGTTAAGTTACAGCCTTATTCTAAAATGTATTCAATTGTTTTTTTTCCCTCATCAATCTACACACAATACCCCACAAAGACAAAGAAAAAACAGGTTTTATACATTTTTGCTAATTTGTAAAAATAATAATAATAATAATTAAAACAGAAATATCACATTTAGATAAGTTTCAGATGCTTTACCCAGTACTTTGTTGAAGCACATTTTTCAGCGATTACAGCCTCAAGTCTTTTTGGTTATGACGATACAAGCTTGGCACAGCTGTATTTGGGGAGTTTATCCCATTCTTCTCTGTAGATCCTCTCAAGCTCTGCCAGGTTGGATGTGGAGCGTTGCTGTACAGCTATTTTCAGGTCTCTCAGGAGATGTTTGATCGGGTTCAAATCTGGGCTCTAGCTGGACCACTCAAGGACATTCAGAGACTTGTCCTGAAGCCAGTCCTGCATTGTCTTGCCTGTGTGCCTTCGCCCCAGTCTGAGGTTCTGAACACTCTGAAGCAGGTTTTCATCAAGGATTTCTCTGTACTTTGAGAATCTTGTTTCTCATGGTCTGAGAGTCTTTAGGTGCCTTTTGGCAAACTCCAAGCGGGCTGTCATGTGCCTTATGAGGAGTGGATTCCATCTGGACACTACCATAAAGGCCTGATTGGTTGAGTGCTGCAGAGATGGTTGTCCTTCTGGAAGTTTCTCTCATCTCCACAGAGGAACTCTGGAGCTCGGTCAGAGTGACCATCGGTCACCTTCCCGACCAAGGCCCTTCTCCCCGATTGCTCAGTTTGGCTGGGCGACCAGCTCTAGGAAGAGTCTTGGTCGTTCCAAACTTCTTCCATTTAAGAATGATGGAGGCCAGTGTGTTCTTGGGGACCTTCAATGATGCATAAATGTTTTGGTACCCTTCCCCAGATCTTAGCTCTACTGAGAATTCCTTTGGCCTCATGGCCTGGTTTTTGCTCTGACATTCATTGTCAACTGTGGGACCTTATATAGACAGGTGTGTGTCATTCCAAATCATGTCCAATCAATTGAATTTATCCCAGGTGGACTCCAAACAAGTTGTAGGCACATCTCAAGGATGATCAATGGAAACAGGATACACCTGAGCTCCTTTTTTTTGCAAAGGGTCTGAATACTTATGTAAATAAGGTATTTATGTATTTTTTTTAATACATTTGCAAACATTTCTAAAAACCTGTTTTCGCTTTGTCATTATGGGGTATTGTGTGTAAATTGCTGACGGTTTTTATTTATTTAACCCATTTTAGAACAAGGCTATAATGTAACATGTCGAAAAAGTCAAGGGTTCTGAATATTTTCAGAAGGCACTGTATATGAAATTGCTTATTTGAGGTTACTAATAATCATGCACCCATTCAGAAAATGACAAATAACTGCTAAATCCCTGTGGATTAATGAGGAATTTAACACTGATATGGTGGAGATGGATGAGGCAAAAGGGATGGAAAATAAGTCTGGCTGCTCGATTGTTTGGCAAATGTACTGCAAATTGAGAAATCATGTGACTAAACTGAATAAAAAGAATGTCACAAATGGAGGAAACCTGGCACCATCCATATGGTGAAGCATGGTGGTGGCAGCATCATACTGTGGGGGATGTCTTTCAGCGGCAGGGACTGAGAGACTTGTCAGGTTCGAGGGAAATATGAACAGAGCAAAGTACAGAGAGATCCTTGATGAAAATCGGATCCAGAGCGCCAACGACCTCAGACTGGGGCGAAGGTTCACCTTCCAACAGGACAACAACCCTAAACACACAGCCAAGACAATGCAGGAGTGGCTTCAGAACAAGTCTCTGGATGTCCTTGAGTAGCCCAGCCAGTGTCCGAACTTGAACCTTTTTTTTTTAACAAAGATTATTTCAGGTAAGTCAGTTGAGAACAAGTTCTCATTTACAACTGCGACCTAATAAGATAAAGCAAAGCAGTGTGACACAAACACCACAAACAACAACAGAGTTGTTACACATGGAATGGAGTTTGTCAGAATTTGTGGGTTTTTGTTTGTCCACCCGCCTCTTGAGGATTGACCACAAGTTCTCAATGGGATTAAGGTCTGGGGAATTTCCTGGCCGTGGACCCAAAATATTGATGTTTTGGTCCCCGAGCCACTTAGTTATTACTTTTGCCTTATGGCAAGGTGCTCCATCATGCTGGAAAAGGCATTGTTTGTCACCAAACTGTTGGGAGAAGTTGCTCTCGGAGGATGTGTTGATACCATTCTTTATTCATGGCTGTGTTCTCAGGCAAAATTCTGAGTGAGCCCACTCCCTTGGCTGAGAAGCAACCCCACACATGAATGGTTTCGGGATACTTTACTGTTGGCATGACACAGGACTGATGGTAGCGCTCACCTTGTCTTTTCCGGACAAGATTTTTTCCAGATGCCCCAAACAATTGGAACGGGGAATCATCAGAGAAAATGACTTGACCCCAGTCCTCAGCAGTCCAATCCCTGTATCATTTGCAGAATATCAGCCTGTCCCTGATGTTTTTCCTGGAGAGAAGTTGGTTCTTTGCTGCCCTTCTTGACACCAGTCCATCCTCCAAAAGTCTTCACCTCACTCTACATGCAGATGCACTCACACCTGCCTGCTGCCATTCCTGAGCAAGCTCTGTACTGGTGGTTCCCTGATCCCGCAGCTGAATCAAATTTAGGAGACGGTCCTGGCGCTTGCTGGACTTTCTTGGGCGCCCTGAAGCTTTCTTCACAACAATTGAACCACTCTCCTTGAAGGTCTTGATGATAAATGGATGATTTAGGTGCAATCTTACTGACAGCAATATCCTTGCCTGTGAAGCCCTTTTTGTGCAAAGCAATGATGACGGCACGGGTTTCCTTGCAGGTAACCATGGTTGACAGGGGAAGAACAATGATTCCAAGCACCACCCTCCTTTTGAAGCTTCCAGTCTGTTATTCAAACTCAATCAGCATGACAGAGTGATCTCCAGCCTTGTCCTCGTCAACACACACACACCTGTGTTAACAAGAGAATCATTGACATGATGTCAGCTGGTACTTTTGTGGCAGGGCTGAAATGCAGTGGAAATGTTTTTTTTTGGATTCAGTTCATTTGCATGGCAAAGAGGGACTTCATCTGATCACTCTTCATAACATTCTGAAGTATATGCAAATTGCCATCATACAAACTGAGGCAGCAGACTTTGTGAAAATTAATATTTGGTCATTCTCAACTTTTGACCACGACTGTACACACACATAGATTTTGTATTGTAGATATGTGGTAGAGTAGTTGCCTGAGGGTACACACTTAATGTATTGTGAAAAGTGTTATGAAATGTAATGTCATGTAATAATGTGTATAACTGCCTTGGTAGCTGCTAATAGGGATCATAATAAATACAATTACAAATAACGTAATCATTCAATCATAGCCTATATTTAGTGACCCACAGTTGTAAGAGGGGAGAAAACTCACATAATATTGCACAATTCAAGATAAATGGGTTAACATGGGAAGCATATGGACATTTTATATTTAGTTAATGTTTTATTTCTGCATCAATGCTGATCTTTGCTTTGCAATGTTCACTGTAGCCTAGGAGACGGCCTTGTTCGTTCCAGTGGCACAATGGATGAGTTACTCTTCTCCCTGAAGCCCTATATTCCCATTTGGGTCAAATTAAGAATAAGAAATAATTAATCTAATCTCGATCCAGTTCTGCATTAACCCTGTTAAAAGTTCAGGTTTATGACTGGGGGAAGATTTGCTGATCCTAAACCTGTGCTTGAAGGCCATTTTAACATGGTGTTGAATTAGGAAAAAAGATATGACTCTAGAACTTGTCTGTTGTTGTTTTGATTGAGGGATAAAATGCCACTTTCTTTGGCGGAAGCTCGTAATATCAAATCAAATAAATGTATAAAGCCCTTCTTTACATCAGCTGATATTTCAAAGTGCTGTACAGAAACCCAGCCTAAAACCCCAAACAGCAAGCAATGCAGGTGTAGAAGCACGGTGGCTAGGAAAAACTCCCTCGAAAGGCCAAAACCTAGGAAGAAACCTAGAGTGGAACCAAGCTATGAGGGGTGGCCAGTCCTCTTCTGGCTGTGCCGGGTGGAGATTATAACAGAACATGGCCAAGATGTTCAAATGTTCATAGGTGACCAGCATGGTCAAATAATAATAATCACAGTGGATGTCGAGGGTGCAACAGTTCAGCACGTCAGGAGTAAATGTCAGTTGGGTTTTCATAGCCGATCATTCAGAGTATCTCTACCGCTCCTGCTGTCTCTAGAGAGTTGAAAACAGCAGGTCTGGGACAGGTAGCACGTCCGGTGAACAGGTCAGGATTCCATAGCCACAGGCAGAACAGTTGAAACTGGAGCAGCAGCACGGATTAATCAGGCCAGGTAGTCCTGAGGCATGGTCATAGGGCTCAGGTCCTCCGAGAGAGAGAAAGAAAGAGACAGAGAGAGCATACTTAAATTCACACAGGACACCGGATAAGATAGGAGAAATACTCCAGATAACAAACTGGCTCCTATAGAGCTCCATTCCATAAAAATGGAGCTCTATAGGAGAAAGCCCTGCCTCCAGCTGTTTGCTTAGAAATTCTAGGGACAATTAGGAGGCCTGCGTCTTGTGACCGTAGCGTACGTGTAGGTATGTACGGCAGGACCAAATCAGAGAGATGGGTAGGAGCAAGCCCATGTATAATGCTTTGTTGGTTAGCAGTAAAACCTTGAAATCAGCCCTTGCCTTGACAGGAAGCCACTGTAGGGAGGCTAGCACTGTAGTAATATGATAATTCTTTTTGGTTCTAGTCAGGATTCTAGCAGCCGTATTTAGCACTAACTGAAGTTTATTTAGTGCTTTATCCGGGTAGCCGGAAAGTAGAGCATTGCAGTAATCTAACCTAGAAGTAACAAAAGCATGGATACATTTTTCTGCATCATTTTGGGACAGAAAGTTTGATTTTTGCAATGTTATGTAGACGTAAAAAAGCTGGCCTTGAAACGGTCTTGATATGTTCTTCAAAAGAGAGATCAGGGTCCAGAGTAACGCCGAGGTCCTTCACAGTTTTATTTGAGACGAATGTACAACCATTAAGATTAATTGTCAGATTCAACAGAAGATCTCTTTGTTTCTTGGGACCTAGAACAAGCATCTCTGTTTTGTCCGAGTTTAAAAGTACAAAATTTGCAGCCATCTACTTCCTTATGTCTGAAACACATGCTTCTAGCGAGGGCATCCAACCCAGGGTCTCTGGTGGCACAGCTGGCGCTTCAGTACAGTTGTTACAGGTTGGTAACATGCAGTGTTTTGGGAAGCTACTCTGGAAATCTAGTTTACCAAGCTACCAATTACTTTCCAGTGTGAAGTTAAGCTACACTAATGCTACCCTCAATAAAAATATAGTTTACTTGACTGAAGTTACTTTGAAGTAGTTCACTATATCCAAACTACATCATGAAAAAGCATCAAATGTAAATCCAATGTCAAATTACAAATCGCAAGAACAGTTCACTTTGGGGTCATATGTTAACAATGTGTTATTTAGCCAATTAAACAAACAGTTTCAAGTGAGAGTTAGGCTAATCTGATGCCGAAAAAGGAACTTATTGCCTACTTCACCCACATTCTATTTTTGCAAAATCAGAAGTGTCTAGTTCCAGTAGTTAGCTACACCGCTGCATGGCAAACAAGTTAAAACACTACTTAGATTTGAATTTAGTTCAACTACTACCAAGCTACTGAAAATATAATTAAAGTACTAGTTGAACTACAACAGGATCTTTATTTAATGCTCAATGTTTATTCAATTATTCACATTACATCTACTACTTGGTCAACGTGATGAGTTCTTATTGATAGGACTATGTGATACATCCAATTACGGTTCTGGAGAGCTGCTGAGTGTACAGGCTTTTGTTCAAGCCCAGCACTTACACATATCAGTTTCTTGTTGCGGACGTGGAACTGTGGTGAGCTTTGGAAAGAATTTCCTCTTGACGGACATCACACACAGACACACACTTTCCCATCAAGAAAAATAGAGCCAGTGGTAGAGTATATGGCATAGTTTTACTTTCACATTATTCAGTACAGAGTAAATCTTAAATCTAACACAGGTATCTCACAGGTTTAACACCGATACACGGGGCTGCATTAGCTAGCGGATACTGCATAGACGTGCACACACACACACACACACACACACACACACACACACACACACACACACACACACACACACACACACACACACACACACACACACACACACACACACACACACACACACACACACACACACACACACACACACACACACACACACACACACACTGATTCTACAGTTTCCACTACAATGATCAGACTGTTCCACCAATGCTGCATGGGTTAGACGTATAAGTGACTCCTGCTGAAACTAATATGACCATGTCTCAAAGATAATTTAGGATATTTTTATCACGTGGTACACCGACACACTCAAACACACACACACGCAATGCCCACCCCGATGACTCGATCCCGGTAGTTGTGATTGACAGTTGGTCTTTTGAGTTCTCTCCTCCTCCCTCTCATCTCTAAGAATGGACATGTGGGTGCGTGTGTCTGAAATGTGAGTTTACAGATAAGTGCCGTCTAGTGCCTTTGTTGTTGGTTGTGTTTTCAAAGATTAGAATCAATCTATCTGCAGATTGCAATCTTCTCCCAAGTAAGTAATACCACAAGTTTAAGTATTTGTGATGTGTGTGTGCACAAGCCTGTGCGTGTTTAGAGATCAAGTTCTGAGGTACTCCTCTTTTTCAGTCAATCCCAGTATCAAGCAGCACTCTACTCTCCAATCCCATCCCTTTTTTCAACACGGAAAAATAAAAAATAACGAATACTAGGCCTCTGCTCTGCCGCTTCACTCTTCATGTGAACACTGACTGGCCCACTGCCCTCTAACTCCCCATCAATGGGGCTTGCCCAATGCTTACTTATGCACGACATAAACATTTCATAAGCCATCGTAAAACACCCCATGTCAGCTCTCAAAACATTGCTAATCTGAAATAAACAGTTTTTACGTCATCTTATAATTCCTTATCTGTTGTCATACTGACTGTGGTGGTAAGTAGGATTTATGACAGGTTTAAGTCAAGTATCAACCTCATCGCTGACTGATTAACATTGTAAACAAGACCAGCTACCCTGCTACTCTCCTATCTCGCTCTCCTTTTAGCTGACCCTTTACCCTATTCTCGGGGTACACACTACCTTTCACACACACACACACACACACACACACACACACACACACACACACACACACACACACACACACACACACACACACACACACACACACACACACACACACACACACACACACACACACACACACACAGAAGCAACACAACATTACACCATTAAAGAAACATACAAAAACTTCAATAACTCCACTACTAATAAAAGGAAAGATGAGACAATAAAAAAAAAGATAAAAAGGGGTAATTCATTATACTTTATATATATATAAGTATATATATAAAGTATATATATATATTCCACGAACAGGTACAGAATCATTTGAGTTTATATATAAAGTATGGTTACAAGCCAGAAAGATGGGGTAAGTGTGAGGGGTATTGATGGACTGAGGTCTCTTGGAACCACCTAAAGTGCACTGGCCATTTCCACTGGAATAAAGCGGGAACTGTAGACTTGGGAATGTGCCGGAATTATTTTATGGAATATTATATCTCAGGGATTATACCGAGAGGCCCTTGGGATGAATAACCGGTGGGGGTCTGGGACAGCAGAGGGTGGAGAAGAGATGGGGTTAAGGTGAAGGTGGGGGTTTAGAAGAGTCCCATTTCTTTAGTGATTTCGTTTTACCCCTCCCTCCCACTAAAGGAGGACCCTATTCAGATAATTTACACAGACACTTAAGCATGTACAAATATACGCATGTATGTGCCTACATGTGAGAGTATCTGGGTGTGTATTACACATGAATGCGTGTGTGTGTGTATGTAGAACTGGTCCTCCCATGCAACTCCTAGGAATAGTCTAAGGTTGAAATGTCGCGGAATCGATGCACAGAATTTCCCACCCTTCCCCATGCATCACACACGCACGGACACACACCAGCTGTCATCCAAACAGGACACACACACCAGCACGATTCTGAAACACACACAGTCATACACTTACGTTCACAGGTAAACACAGAAGAAGAAAAAAAGAATTGTAGCGCCGATGATAATAAACAGTAATAATAATAAGAATCGGAATTATAATTGTGACAATAATGATAAATGTCAATGATTGGGCAGTCGTGTAAGTGGCAACGACTGCTCCCCCCTCTTATGTAGGTATTTTTCCTTCTCGTTGATTCTTTGTTCTTGGCAACCTCAGGATCGGGAGTGGGGGGGGGGATGAAGTGGGTGGGGGGAGTTGAAACGCTAGTCTCGGTGTGTTGGGTGTCTAGAGCGTGATGATGATGATTGCCTGGGTCGCGTTGGGTGGGTTCTAGACTCAGGGTTTTAGAACTGTTCTGCCAGGAGGTCACAGACACGCTGGGAGACAGTGTCCTTGCTGCTGCGCAGAGTCAGCCGGTACATCTGACAGAGAGAGCAGACAGATTTAACATGGGTAAACGTAAACACACATACACCCTTAAACATTAATTAACATACAGGGGGGGTCAGTAAAGTTCAAACCACATAATATATAAGTACCTTCAGAAAGCATTCATACCCCTTGACTTACTCCACATTTTGTTGTTACAGCCTGAATTCAAAATTGATTAAATAGTTTTTTCAAACCTATCTACACACAATACCCCATAATGAATTTTTAAATATATATATATATATAAATAAAAAATGTTTTAAATGTTTGCTCTCACTTATATAAGTATTCACACCTCTTTGCTAGGACACTCCAAATTGAGCTCAGGTGTATTACATTTCCTTTGATCATCCTTGATGTCACTACAACTTGGTTGGAGTCCACCTGTGGCCAACTCAGTTTGGACATGATTTAGAAAGAAACACTCTATACAAGGTCCCACAGTTGACAGCTCATGTCAGAGCAGAAACTATACCATGAAGTCCAAGGAACTGTCCGTAGATCTCCGAGACTGTGATGAGGTATATATCTGGGGAAGGGTATACAACTATTTCTAGGGTGTTGAAAGTTTGCAAGAGCAGTGGTCTCCAACATTGGGAAATGTAAAAAAATATATATTGAACTACCCAGACTCTGCCTGAGCTGGCTGTCCGACCAAACTGAGCAACTGGGCAAGGGAGGTGACCAAGAACCCAATGACCAATCTGAAAGAACTACAGAGTTCCTTGGCTGAGATGGGAGAACCTGACAGAAGGACAACTGTCTCTACAGCACTACACCAATCTGGGCTTTATAAGAGTGGCCAGAAGGAAGCCACTCTTAAGAAAAAAGGCACATGACAGCACACCCGCAGTCTGCAAAAAGGCACTTGAAATACTCAGAGCATGAGGCAAAAGATGATTCTGATGAGACAAAAATGTATCATCTCTTTGGCCTGAATGGAAAGCGTTATGTCTGGAGAAAATCAGGCAGCATCATGCTATGCGAATGCATTTCAGCGGCATGGACTGGGAGACTGGTAAGGATAGATGGAACAATGAATGGCGCCAAATACAGGAAAATCCTTGATGAGAACCTGTTTCAAGAGTGCAAAATATTTTAGATCGGGGCGAAGATTTACGTTCCAACAGGACAATGACCCTAAGCATTCAGAGAAAGCAACACTGAAATGGCTTCAGAACAAGAATGTGAAAGTCCTTGAGTGGCCCAACCAAAGTCTAGACTTGAATCCCATTGAAAAGCTGTGGAAAGACTTGAAGATTGCTGTTCACCGCAGCTCCCATTGAATTTAAGAGCTTTGGAAAATCTGCAAAGAAGAATGGGAGAAAATCCCCAAATACTGATGTGCAAAGCTGATGACATACCCAAGACGACTCAAAGCTGTAATCGCTGCCAAAAGTGCTACTATAAAGTATAGACTCAGGGGTGTTAATACTTATGTAAATTAGATATTTCTGTATAAAAAAATAAAATAACTTTATGATTTTATGGGAAATTGTGTGTATATGGGTGAATTATTTTTTTTTTTTAAATCCATTTTGAATTCTAACTGTAACAATAACGTGTAGGATAAGTCAAGGGGTATGAATACTTTCTGAAGGCACTATATATTTTGGACCATCTAAAATTTTAACACGAGACAAGGGTAGAATGAAGTTACACTGATGACACATTATAAACCTGGAGTCTAAGACAGACAGACAGACAGACAGACAGACAGACAGACAGACAGACAGACAGACAGACAGACAGACAGACAGACAGACAGACAGACAGACAGACAGACAGACAGACAGACAGACAGACAGACAGACAGACAGACAGACAGACAGACAGACAGACAGACAGACAGACAGACAGACAGACAGACAGACAGACAGACAGACAGACAGACAGACAGACAGACAGACAGACAGACAGACAGACAGACAGACAGACAGACAGACAGACAGACAGACAGACAGACAGAGACAGACAGACAGACAGACAGACAGACAGACAGACAGACAGACACAGACAGACAGACAGACAGACAGACAGACAGACAGACAGACAGACAGACAGACAGACAGACAGACAGACAGACAGACAGACAGACAGACAGACAGACAGACAGACAGACAGACAGACAGACAGACAGACAGACAGACAGACAGACAGACAGACAGACAGACAGACAGACAGACAGACAGACAGACAGACAGACAGACAGACAGACAGACAGACAGACAGACAGACAGACAGACAGACAGACAGACAGACAGACAGACAGACAGACAGACAGACAGACAGACAGACAGACAGACAGACAGACAGACAGACAGACAGACAGACAGACAGACAGACAGACAGACAGACAGACAGACAGACAGACAGACAGACAGACAGACAGACAGACAGACAGACAGACAGACAGACAGACAGACAGACAGACAGACAGACAGACAGACAGACAGACAGACAGACAGACAGACAGACAGACAGACAGACAGACAGACAGACAGACAGACAGACAGACAGACAGACAGACAGACAGACAGACAGACAGACAGACAGACAGACAGACAGACAGACAGACAGACAGACAGACAGACAGACAGACAGACAGACAGACAGACAGACAGACAGACAGACAGACAGACAGACAGACAGACAGACAGACAGACAGACAGACAGACAGACAGAGAATGTGGAGATTCAAGTGTTCAATTTAGGGGTGTCTGTGAGAAAGTGCAGAAGAATGAATGTGGAGGGAAAAGTGAATGAGAAAGTGTAAAGGGTGTGAAAGAGAGAAGAGGGGAAAGAGGAGAAAGAAAGAGAGCGAAAAAGAACAGGGACAGTTGTGTGTTACCTGCTCGCCAGGCTTGATTTGCAGCAGCACACAGAAAGACACAGACAGCAGTGAGTGATGCAATGAGAGCAGCACAGAGAAGGACAGACGGACTCTGTGTGTGTATATGCATGAACATTTGTGTGTGTGTGTATGCATGTACATTTGTGTGTGCGCATTGTGTGCGTGCGCGTGCGTACCTGGGCCTGCGCATTGGGTTCCAGTCTCAGCAGGCAGCCGACCTGTTGGGCCTTGGTCTGGATGACTCCGGCACACACATAGTTCTCTGGGTTAGGATCCACATTCTCCAACAGGGCTGTCCCCAGGCCCAGCAACTAGAGACAAGAGAGGGGAGGGGGAATGGGAGGGAGTAGGATGTGGTAGACATTCAGCAAGAAAGGGAATTAAATGAATATGCCTCAAGTGTGTGCGTCTACCTTGGCCTTGAGCACTTCTGTGTCCATGCCATGGCTGGCCTTGAAGATCTTTTGTGCTTCTTGCTGGGGCCTGAAAAGAGAAGAAAAGTCAGAAACACACACACAGAACCCCCTTAAATGCTCGCACCCTACACACACAATCTCACTCACTGGCTGAGTTGTTTCCAGCGCTGGAAGAAGTCTGCGGCGGCCATCTCTGTGGGTTGGAAGAACTTGTTGATGGTGACAGGCAGCTTGAGAGAAATGTTCTGCAGGGCTCCCCCATACCTGAGTGGAACACACACACCTTTATAAACTGAAGACAACAAAACAAAATGTGTGTGTGTGTGTGTGTATGTTTGGGATACTACTGATCTTGAGTGCGTGATTGCGAGGTGTTTGTATTGTATGTCCCGTGTAATAATCTGGGTGGGTGCGCGTGTACCTGAACTTGATGTTGAGCAGCGGAGCATCAATAAAGTCAGTCAGACACTCGATGTTGATGACCTGCTGCACCTGTGCTCCTCCCTCCACTAGGGGTTCCACTGTTTTAGTCTGCACGTTGAGCTGTGGGAAAGCCAGTCAAGGAGAGGAACAGAGCCGGGACTAGAGACCACACGGGGGACTGCATATTGAATATAGCTATGCGTGTTAAATACATGCAAGTATAGCCTGCAACCCAAGGGACACACATAGTAGTGTTGCACAGTATACGGAAACTTTGATACTAGAACATGAAAAACGGTTCAGTACTAGAATGTTACTTTACTGGTTAAAGAGACAGCTTATTTTATAAAAAGATGCGCTACTTCTATGCAAGTTTTGTTGATCAGTACAACAAGTCCCAAATGTAAGGGAAACAGATTGTTTATCATCTGTAGCCTCATGAAATCAGCCAAAACAAACTCGACAACTCAACGCACGCACACACTCATTTTGAATACGCATTCCCCTGTATTGTGAATAGGCTACATCATGATTTACCCAGTTTATCAATCGAGATTTACCATTCAAATAAATGATTACCATTACGTCGATATGTAGTTCGATTGGTAAAAAACAATGTCACATTCATGTATGATTGTGTAATTGATTCATTAAAGGGGAATGAAAACACTAACACTAAACATCTGCATTTAACATGGAAACATCTCTACTGTTAGGATTTTGATCTTAAACAATGTTTATTAGAGGTATGGGTAGGCCTAGGGCTGTGGCAGTCATGACATTTTGTCAGACGGTGATTGTCAAGCAAAGAACTGCCGGTCCTATGGTAATTGACACCTTTAGCACCAAAAATCAGAAATTTGGACTCATCAGACCAACGGACACATTTCCACCGGTCTAATGTTCAATTGCTCATGTTTCTTGGCCCAAGCAAGTCTCTTCTTATTTTTTTTGTGTCCTTTAGTAGTGGTTTCTTCGCAGCAATTCGACGATGAAGGCCTGATTCACGCAGTCTCCTCTGAACAGCTGATGTTGAGATGTGTCTGTTACTTGAACTCTGTGAAGCATTTATTTGGGCTGTAATTTCAGAGAGAGGCTGTTCATTCTAATGAACTTATCCCTCTACATTTTCCAGATTGACTGACCTTCATGTCTTAAAGTAATGATGGACTGTCATTTGTCTTTGCTTATTTGAGCTGCCATAATATGAACTTGGTATTTTACCAAATAGGGCCATCTTCTGTATCCCACCCCTGCCTTGTCACAACACAACTGATTGGCTCAAATGCATTAAGGAAAGAAATTCCTCAAATTAACTTTTTACAAGGCACACCTGTTAATTGAAATGCATTCCAGGTGACTACCTCGTAAAGCTGGCCAATAAATTCAGGAATTCCTGCCAGTGATGCAACAAAAATGCCAATATGGAGATTTACAGTTACAGTTAGCTGGTGTTCTAAAGCCTATTGTTTCCACTCCCCTTTAATGCATACATGTCTGTCTCCGAAAAATGTTTGGGTAAAAAAATACAAATGTAAATGAAATTGATCTTAAAATGTGTCCAAGTACTAACTCTGCTACTGCTTTGTTCAATCTGTCTGGATCAACTGAAATTTTGTGACTTTGGCTAATATGCCTACTTTTTTTTAGCTGTGGTATCATTTGGTGGTACCGCGTATTGTGATACTAAACCTTGCATCAGTATTCTGCTATCGTGACAACATTAACACATAGTGTGCAAGATATGTGTGTGTGTGTGTGTGTGTGTGTGTGTGTGTGTGTGTGTGTGTGTGTGTGTGTGTGTGTGTGTGTGTGTGTGTGTGTGTGTGTGTGTGTGTGTGTGTGTGTGTGTGTGTGTGTGTGTGTGACAACAGTAAGTGAATGCATTGAAGGATATGAGACTGCAGCTCCCCTGGGCAGCTGACTGTGGTGCTAAAGCTGACAAACTGCACCGAGGTCTTATTGCCATAGAACAGATACATCCTCCCTAGAAAAAGCAAAACACACACACACACACGTTAGAAGATATTATGTCAAGTGGACACATTTAGGTGACATTTCCAAAATAACACATACATGTTAAAATGCATTATGTATACTCCCTCATTCCAGTTAATAATGCATTATAATTCATAATTCTTCATACCTACAGTCCAACATGTATGGATACAGTCGGTAACTCACCCATCCCATCAGTAAAAGCACTGTACACACAGTAGCCAAGTTATGCATTATGCTCACTCACCCAGCATTGAATGCATTATAGAAACTGAAGCGTACCTTACCACTGAATAAAACATTCAGTATACTAAAATGGACATGACAAAGCTAGGATGTGAACACAAATACTAAATGACGCCATCTATTACATTCTGTGCACGCTCAGACGTACTTACCAAAGCTATAGAATAGAACAGACATCAGATCAATAAGGTTGCAGCATTTAGGCTACGTATTTAGGCTACGTATTTCACATGGGACTGATCTGCATGAAAAGGGTTAATACTTCAAGGGAAGAATCCTAACTTGAAACCCACACATAATGCAATCTCCCAGAACTCACATCAATGTGACAAATGTTACTTAGGATTCAAGCATCTCCCCGCATTGTCTAGTAGCCCAAACTCACCCAGGTTCTGGCGGTACTCAGACTTGATGCCGATCTGAAGCAGCTGGTTCTCGAACAACACACCGTTGTTCTTACACACAAATCTGACAGGAGAGAGAGAGATAGGGAGAACGTGAGTGTGTGCGTGCGTGCGGGAGAATGAAAGTGTTAGGATTTATCATCATGTATCATTAGCTGTTTATAAAAATGTCAATCATGTGGTGGTACATACACTATGTATAAGTTACTGTAACTCTTCAGTCATGCCACGCTATCGCAATATCAATTCACTTTGCAGGCAAACATATACAGTTGAAGTCGGAAGTTTACATACAACTTTGCCAAATACATATAAACTCAGTTTTTCACAATTCCTGACATTTAATCCTAGTAAAAATTCCTTGTTGTAGGTCAGTTAGGATCACCGCTTTATTTTAAGAATGTGAAATGTCAGAATAATTAGTGGAGAGAGTTATTTATTTCAGCTTGTATTTCTTTCATCACATTCCCAGTGGATCAGAAGTTTACATATTCAATTAGTAAAAATTTAAAATGGTTTAACTTGGGTCAAACATTTTGGGTAGCCTTCCACAAGCTTCCCACAATAAGTTGGGTGAATTTTGGCCCATTCCTCCTGACAGAGCTGGTGTAACTGAGTCAGGTTTGTAGGCCTCCTTGCTCACACACGCTTTTTCAGTTCTGCCCACAGATGCTGCCACCCCCGTGCTTCACGGTTGGGATGATGTTCTTCGGCTTGCAAGCGCCCCCCCTTTTCCTCCAAACATAACGATGGTCATTATAGCCAAACAGTTATATTTTTGTTTCATCAGACCAGAGGACAATTCTCCAAAAAGTATGATCTTTGTCTTCATGTGCAGTTGCAATACTATAGATACTTTTGTACCAGTTTCCTCCAGCATCTTCACAAGGTCCTTTGCTGTTGTTCTGGGATTGATTTGCACTTTTCGCACCAAAGTACGTTCATCTCTAGGAGACAGAACGCGTCTCCTTCCTGAGCACTATTGTTTGTACGTTTATACTTGCGCACCATTGTTTGTACAGATGAACGTGGTACCTTCAGGCATTTGGAAATTGCTCCCAAGGATGAACCAGACTTGTGGAGGTCTACAATTGTCTTTCTGAGGTCTTGGCTGATTTCTTTTGATTTTCCCATGATGTCAAGCAAAGAGGCACTGCTTATCAGAAGCTTCAAAAGCCATGACATAATTTTCTGGAATTTTCCAAGCTGTTTAAAGGCACAGTCAACTAAGTGTAGGTAAACTTCTGACTCATTGGAATTGTGATACAGTGAATTATAAGTGAAATAATCTGTCTGTAAACAATTTTTGGAAAAATAACTTGTGTCATGCACAAAGTAGATGTCCTAACCGACTTGCCAAAACTATAGTTTGTGAACAAGAAATTTGTGGAGTGGTTGAAAAACGAGTTTTAATTGACTCCAACCTAAGTGTATGTAAACTTCCGACTTCAACTGTAGATGTATCTTACCACACGTGAATGACTTAACATAACAAATGTCATTGACATCTACACAGTTTGTTTTTGTCAATCCAGTAGATTGTTAGATACCTTTGCTCAAGAGTGATAGAACCAAAAACAAGGTAGCCCCGCCGGAAAGAGAGAGAGAGGGAGAGAGGAGCGAGCGAGCTAAAGCTCTTACTTGTTGAGAAGCTCGTCTGACTCGGGCAGAGGAGGGGCAGGATCCTCAGAGGCCGCAGAAGGGGGAGCAGAGCTGAGAGGAGTAAAGGATGGATGGAGAAAGGATGAATAAGGAAAGGTGGATGAGAGCACCAACAGAAAAGACGGGGGTGTGATAGAATGTCAAATGTGTTTGAAGGGGACAAAATGAATTACAGATCGAAAAAGGAATAAAGAGAGAGGGTGGAAGAGAGAGACGGAGAGTGTGTCGAGGGAGAGCCAAAGCAGTGAGGCATGACAAACAAAATGGAGGAAGAAGGAGAAGAGAAAAAGCAGAGGTGGGTTAGTATGAGCACTTAGATGCAATTCACCAAAACTGACAGCATTAACATAAACAATGAGAAGTATTTTGCTGGTATAAAAAAAAAAGTGTGGTACATGTATGTTTGAATAAACACACAGCATAGGTAGGCTACAATTACATAATCCAACAACCCACATGCAATAGAGGGTGTGTGTGTCCATGTGACTAGTCTAAGGTTGAGATGCCCATTCAGCCTCCCTAAATAGCTTTAGTTTAGATAAGAACGACAGTGTTCATGTGTGTTTGGGTGCAACATGACATTCAGCCATCTTATTACTGGCCCCTTACTCCGAGTCACCAGGACCCTCCACCAATGGGGAGTCAGAGGCCTCGGGAGCGTGAAGAGCGCTGCCAATGTCCAATCACAATCGAAGACAAGAGACACACAAGCACGCACATTGCCGGACCACAAACACGCACACACGCGCACACACACGCACACACGCGCACACGCGCGCACACGCGCGCGCGCACACGCACACACACACGCACACACGCACACACGCACACACGCACACACGCACACACGCACACACGCAAAAACAGAGTGGGAAATAGAAAAAGGGAAGGAGAGAAAGTAAGAAAAGAGAAAGACAGTCACATACACAGCAAGATAAAAAGAGAACAGACAAGATTACACATATAAGACACAGAAGAAACAAGAAGAATGACTGATAGAAAGACCAAGACAGACATATCAGACTGCAAGCACCACAAGAATAAAACAACAACGCTCATTTTCAAGAGCTAGCTTCATATTCTACCACAGTGCATCTGGATAACTGAGAAACATAACCACACCACAAACATCAAGTTGCCACTAATCTAAGGTCCGTTTTGAATTTCTCCCCCATGGAGGGGAATCTATGAGAGTCTTCTAGTCACAGGGTGAACATTCACCTCAGGAAGCAGTCGTCGTTCGCGCCGGAAGAGGAGGCAGCAGGCCCAGCCTCTGAAAACACATCAACCAATAGGCTGCCTGCACTGGGAGCGGCCCCACTAACGGGAGCGGCCGAACGAAGGCCAAGCAAATCTGCTGAAGGGGATGGGGTGGACTGGAAGACAAAGAGAAAGATGGAGAGAGAGAGGGAGAGAGAGGGCGAGAGAGAGAGAGATAAACAACAATTGTATAATAGCAATGCTTTGAGAATATATTGCTCAATATTAAGCTAAATCCATGACAGTGATTGTTTTTTTCTAAAGCGATCAACATCTTTCAACTGGTGCCAGTTTTTTTAACACAAGTGATTTATGTCTTTGTGCTGCGTTTTGCAATTGCTACAAACTAACAACAAAGAAGACAAGGGCGAAGGTGTCTACTAAGCTATCTATTAAGATGGTCAAACCAAGGATCATTGAGCTATTTGATTTTGAATTTTAGTACCCCTTCAAGTATAATTATTATTTTAAATTATTTTGATGAAACATTGAATTTGGCCTTACTGCTATTAGCCCATAGAAACACATTGAATAACAGATTAATGCATGAAAAAAAAAAAACATCAAAAAGGAAATTTGTTTAAAAGTGTCTGTCTTGTATCTGAGAGATAGGTGGACACCTGCTTGTCGAACATCTCATTCCATGAGCATTAATATTGAGTTGGTCCCCCCTTTGCTACAGCCTCCAGTCTTCTGGGAAGGCTTTCCACAAGATGTTGGAATATTGCTGCGAGGACTTGCTTCCATTGAGTCACAAAAGCATTAGTGAGGTCGGGCACAGATGTTGGGCAATTCGGCCTGGCTCGCAGTTGGCGTTTCAATTCATCCCAAAGGTGTTTGATGGGGTTGAGGTCAGGGCTCTCTGCAGGCCTGTCAAGATCTTCCACACCAATCCCAACAAACCATTTCTGTATGGACCTCGCTTTGTGCACGGGGGTACTGTCATGCTGAAACGGGAAAGGGACTTGCCCAAACTGTTGCCACAAAGTTGGAAGCACAGAATCACAGTTGACTTAAATCTGTTTTCCCTTCATTGGAACTAAGGGGGCCGAGCCTGAAGCATGAAAAACAGCCCAGACCATATTCCACCACCAACAAACTTTACAGTTGGCACTATACAGTCCGGCAGGTAGCATTCCACTGGCATTGCCAAACCCAGATTAGTCCGTCGGACTGCCAGATGGTTCATTACTCCAGAGAATGTGTTTCCACCGCTCCAGAGTCCAATGGCGCAGATTTTTACACAACTCCAGCAGACGCTTGGCATTGCACATGATGATCTTAGGTTTGTGTGCGGTTGCTCGGCCATGGAAACCCATTTCATGAAGCTCCCGACGAACAGTTATTGTGCTGACGTGGCTTCCAGAGGCAGTTTGTAATCCGTAACTGAGTGTTGCAACCGAGGGCCGACGATTTGTTGGAATTTTTGGGGGACGAACTGACTTGGAAAGATGGCATCCTATGCCAGTGCCACATTGAAAGTCACTGAGCTCTTCAGTAAGGCCATTCTACTGCCAATGTGTGTCTTTGGAGATTGCATGGCGGTGTGCTGGATTTTATATACCTGTCAGCAATGGGTGTGGCTGAAATAGCCGAATCCAATCATTTGAAGGGGTGTCCACATACCTTTGTATATATAGTGTATAAGAAAGATCAGGATTTAGTATTTATTTATTTTGACCCATATTTAAGTCTCATCTTTCCGTAGAGTGGTTCGGACTCTACAGACGTTTTCGGGGTGTCTCATGGTCTGACAAACACCGCTGTAGCTTGGCCACCTTCCACTGCAGAAGGCCGCCATTGGCGGATGCGGTGGATTGAGACGCAGCCCATGCAAAAAACTTAAAGACAGATTTTGATGGGGGTTTAAAATAAAAAGCTAATTAGATTTCCCGAGGGTGCGTGGACATCGACTCTAGGGGGTTAATGCAATTTTTTATGTAGAGAATAGGTGCCATTTGGGATGTAGATACAGTACATTGAATTGGATGCTCACAGCGTTAGAGGCTGCGATGGCAGCGTCACCCCCCCTGTCCCCTCCACCGTTGAGCTCTCCTCTCTCCTTGCCGTCCTCCAGCTCTACCGACACGGCACCAGGACCCTTCTTCTTCTTCAGCTTGGCCAAGATGGATGACTCCCTCTCTGGGAAGGGAGGCATCTCCTCCAGCACAGTAGCCTGAAGAGGGGGAAGGAGAGAGAGGAAGAGGGGAAGGAGAGATTATTTGACCAGGCAAGTAAATAAACAAGGCTAATGGGAGCTGTTGTTATGTGGTTACAGTTATGACAATGTGACTAAACCAGTCACAGTTATGGTTTACATTTGGAACACAACCACAGCTGAACACGGCAAGGTTATATTGTTGCTGCTCTGTGGCCTGAAATGTATTCTATAGTGTCTTCAGAAATCATAAATTTCTCTACATTTTGTTGTGTTACAGCAACATTCTTATAAAATGAATTAAAAGTGAAAAGCTGAAATAACTTGAGCCAATAAGTATTCATACCTTTTGTTATGGCAAGCCTAATTCAGTTCAGGAGTAAAAATGTGCTTAACAAGTCACATAATGAATTGCAAGGACTCACTCTGTGTGCAATAATTGTGTTTAACATTATTTTTTGGAATGACTACCTCATCTCTGTAACCCACTCATGCAATTATCTCCAAGGTCCCTCAGTCGAGCAGTGAATTTCAAACCCAAACTCAACCACAAAGACCAGGGAGGATTTCCAATACCTCGGAAAGAATGGCACCTATTGGTAGATCATTAAAATGCAGACATTAAATAAATGCATTCTGTTGCCAACAACGCACTAAAATAATACTGCAAAAAATGTGGCAAACACCAACTTTTTATACAGAACACAAAATGTTTTTTTGGGGGGGCAAATCCAATACAACACCCTACGCAGTACCACTCTTCATATTTTCAGGGATAGTAGAGGCTGCATCATGTCATGGGTATGTATGCTTGCGATCATTAAGAACGGCAGAGTTTTTCAGGATTAAAAAATAAACGGAATGTAGCTAAGCACAGGCAAAATCCAAGAGGAAAAGCTGTTTAAGTCTGCTTTCCAGTTCCACCAGACAGGACAATAACCTAAAACACAAGGCCAAATCTACTCTAGAGTTGCTTACCAAGAAGACAGTGGCCGAGTTACAGTTTTGACTTAAATCTGCTTGAAAATCTATGACAAAACTGAAAATGGCTGTCTAGCAATGAGCAACAACCAATTTGACAGAGCTTGAATAATTTTGAAAAGAATAAAGGGCAAATATTGTACAATCCAGGAGTGCAAATATCTTACAGACATACGCAGAAAGGCTCACAGCTGTAATCGCTGCCAAAGGTGATTCTAAAATCTATTGACCCAGGGGTGTGAATTTGCAAAGATATATAAAAACATGTCATATTGTCCTTATGTGTAAATGGGTGAGAAAATCCATTTTGAATTCAGGCTGTAACAACAAAATGCGGAATAAGTGAAGGCATATGAATACCTTCCGAAGGCACAGTAAGTTCATTTTAAAATGCCAACATAATTTGCAGTAAACAATTCAAAGTGAAAGAGATCAGTAAAATAACAAAAACGCATGCAGAGCTGTGGTAGCCTGACGACTCACACTAAATTCTTCCTCTGCTCTGTTCGCTACAAAGAGTCTGAAACTGCTACTGTGGAAGTCGAACAAATCTAAGCAATCAGAGTATCTAAGTTGATAACAACATCTTGTAGACCGGCTCTGACCCAACCCATCAGGTTCTGGGACCAATCAGAATGGTAAGAACGTGTTCACATTCTAGAAATCATCGGGGAGAGTGGCAAATCCAGATTCATTTTGGAAAATAAACGTCAGTTGGTCAGAGCGATATGGAGGGGTAGCCAGGCAAGAGCTGTGTGTGCAGTGGTAACACTCCCTGGCACAGTCACATATACGTCTCTCCACTGGAAACCAGGGTTCAATCCCCGTGCCTACCCTTCCAAACTGTCTCAATAAACCTGTCTCAAAATCCCCAGTCCTCACCAGGACGTCGGTGCTGGCGATGGAGGAGAGCTTGAGGTACTCCACGGCCCTTTGCTGCAGCTCCACGTCAGAGTTCCTGATCTGGCTGTCGGAGCGAAGCACCTCCTGGATCGTGGCCTTGGTCTCGGGGAACAGGTTGATGAACTTGATGTAGGCGGAGAGCAGCAGGGCGCGCGTGGGCACCGAACACAGGTGGAACTTAGAGTGAAGCAGGTTGAACTGGACCAGAGGGCTGGAGAGAGGGATAAGACAGGGGGAGGAGAGAGGGATAAGAAAGAGGGAGGAGTGAGGAGAGAGGGAGGAGTGAAAGTGAGAGAGGTAGAGAGAGAGTGAGAGAGGTAGAGAGAGTGAGAGAGGTAGAGTGAAAGTGAGAGAGGTAGAGTGAAAGTGAGAGGTAGAGTGAGAGAGGTAGAGTGAAAGTGAGAGAGGTAGAGTGAGAGTGAGAGAGGTAGAGTGAGAGTGAGAGAGGTAGAGTGAGAGTGAGAGAGGTAGAGTGAGAGTGAGAGAGGTAGAGTGAAAGTGAGAGAGGTAGAGTGAAAGAGAGAGAGGTAGAGTGAAAGTGAGAGAGGTAGAGTGAAAGTGAGAGGAGTGGTGAAGAGTTAAAATGATAGTGGGAAGAGAGGATGAGAATGGAGAAGAGGAGGGAGAGAGAAGGATGACAAAAAGGTAGAACCATAAAAAGAAAAGGGAAAAACCTAATTAATACATCAGAAAAGAAGAGCAGCCATATATTTGTGCACGTCTCAGGTTGATGTCACTGGTGTGGGAGAGGCCACCACTCACCTGGAGCGGGGGTCCCCGGCAATGAGGTTTCCAAACTCTCCCAGGATGTACCCCCCCACCTTCACCATGTTCTCATGACAGGCTGGGGCCTGTAGAGCCTGGAGAGGGGGACAGTTAAAAAACGTAAGTATATTGAACAGATTTTATGATAGCCAAATGCAATGGGTCTTCAGAGCAGAGTTCATTAGGCACCAAACAAAAATAAATTACTCAAACAGGGAGTACACACACACACACACACACACACACACACACACACACACACACACACACACACACACACACACACACACACACACACACACACACACACACAGCTCAAAAAAATAAAGGGAACACTTAAACAACACAATGTAACTCCAAGTCAATCACACTTCTGTGAAATCAAATTGTCCACTTAGGAAGAAACACTGATTGACGATAAATTTCACATGCTGTTGTGCAAATGGAATAGACAACAGGTGGAAAATATAGGCAATTAGCAAGACACCCCCAATAAAGGAGTGGTTCTGCAGGAAGTGACCACAGACCACTTCTCAGTTCCTATGCTTCCTGGCTGATGTTTTGGTCACTTTTGAATGCTGGCTCTGCTTTCACTCTAGTGGTAGCATGAGACGGAGTCTACAACACACACAAGTGGCTCAGGTAGTGCAGCTAATCCAGGATGGCACATCAATGCGAGCTATGGCAAGAAGGTTTGCTGTGTCGGTCAGCGTAGTGTCCAGAGCATGGAGGCGCTACCAGGAGACAGGCCAGTACATCAGGAGACGTGGTGGCCTTAGGAGGGCAACAACCCAGCAGCAGGACCGCTACCTCCGCCTTTGTGCAAGGAGGAGCAGGAGAAGCACTGTAAAATGACCTCCAGCAGGCCACAAATGTACATGTGTCTGCTCAAACGGTCAGAAACAGACTCCATGAGGGTGGTATGAGGGCCCGACGTCCACAGGTGGGGGTTGTGCTTACAGCCCAACACCGTGCAGGACGTTTGGCATTTGCCAGAGAACACCAAGATTGGCAAATTCGCCACTGGCGCCCTGTGCTCTTCACAGAAGAAAGCAGGTTCACACTAAGCACGTGACAGACGCGACAATCTGGAGACGCCGTGGAGAACGTTCTGCTGCCTGCAACATCCTCCAGCATGACCGGTTTGGCAGTGGGTCAGTCATGGTGTGGGGTGGCATTTCTTTGGGGGGGCCGCATAGCCTTCCATGTGCTCACCAGAGGTAGCCTGACTGCCATTAGGTACCGAGATGATATCCTCAAATCCCTTCTGAGACCATATGCTGGTGCGGTTGGCCCTGGGTTCCTCCTAATGCAAGACAATGCTAGACCTCATGTGGCTGGAGTGTGTCAGCAGTTCCTGCAAGAGGAAGGCATTGATGCTATGGACTGGCCCGCCCGTTCCCCAGACCTGAATCCAATTGAGAACATCATGTCTCGCTCCATCCACCAACGCCATGTTGCACCACAGACTGTCCAGGAGTTGGCGGATGCTTTAGTGCAGGTCTGGGAGGAGATCCCTCAGGAGACCATCCACCACCTCATCAGGAGCATGCCCAGGCATTGTAGGGAGGTCATACAGGCACGTGGAGGCCACACACACTACTGAGCCTAATTTTGACTTGTTTTAAGGACATTATATCAAAGTTGGATCAGCCTGTAGTGTGGTTTTCCACTTTAATTTTGAGTGTGACTCCAAATCCAGACCTCCATGGGTTGATAAATTTGATGTCCATTGATAATTTTTGTGTGATTCTGTTGTCAGCACATTCAACTATGTAAAGAAAAAAGTATTTAATAAGAATATTTCATTCATTCAGATCTAGGATGTGTTATTTTAGTGTTCCCTTTATTTTTTTGAGCAGTGTATTTTAAAAAGGTTATGATTTCCTTTGCAATAGTTTTAAAAACATTTTCACCCTAATGTACAGGGAATATGATTGAGGAATTTCCAAGTTGAGACAAAAAAGAGCACATTGGATCCAGACGTATCCGGCTTGGGCAGCCCCTACCTCGAAGACGGTCTTGGCGGCGTAGCCCTGCACATCGTCGCGGTTGATGACAATCTGGATGACGCGGTACCACACCTCCTCACTGACGTAGTCCCCGGCAATGCGGATGAGGTTAAGGATGGTGTCAACATACCATGAGTAGTCCACCGCATACTTCTCTGCCAGGATGGCCACCTTCAACACCTGGGAGAGAAGGGAACAGAGAGGTTACACCAAGGGTTCTCAAACTTTTTTGGCCCATGACCCCATATTGATATCTGAAAATTCTCACAGCCCCACCCATGTGAGTTCTAAAATGTTTTATTAACAGCCAAGTTTACTTTTTTTGTTGGAGCTATTGCAGTCAATTGAAAAACGTTCTAACAGTATGTGATGGTCTTCTCAACTCACCATCACATACTTTCAATGTAGAGCAGTCAATTGCAAATTAGTCTGACAAAATGTATCTCGTATCACCACCACTAATGAGATGGGTGTGCTTGTTCGTACTTGTATTTATTATGGATCCCCATTAGCTGGCTTCCATTAAAGAACACCCTCTGTGTTGCATGTCGCATCGGAACTTTTCAAAGTCAAGGGGCGTGGGCGACAGTGCACACCTCATCTCTGCTTTCACATCCAACCTGGATTGATATTTGGTTTTAATGCAGACGAGAGAACTCAATCCAGCTTCACACAGATATGAGCTGGCGAAGGGTAGCCTACCATGAGTTTTATGGTGCTTTCAAGACAACTGGGAACTCGGATCATGACGTCAGTGATTTCTCTGATAGAGTTCAGAGTGTCAAATCAGAGGGCCTGTTGTCCGGGCCTCTGGCAGTCTATGGGGGTGCCACAGGGTTCAATTCTTGGACCGACTCTCTTCTCTGTATACATCAATGATGTCGCTCTTGCTGCTGGTGAGTCTC
The DNA here is from genome assembly GCF_021184085.1 of Oncorhynchus gorbuscha. Lineage (NCBI taxonomy): Eukaryota > Metazoa > Chordata > Actinopteri > Salmoniformes > Salmonidae > Oncorhynchus > Oncorhynchus gorbuscha. The sequence goes on from NC_060188.1 coordinate 35,474,263, forward strand.
TGATCCACCTCTACGCAGACGACACCATTCTGTATACTTCTGGCCCTTCTTTGGACACTGTGTTAACAACCCTCCAGACGAGCTTCAATGCCATACAACTCTCCTTCCGTGGCCTCCAATTGCTCTTAAATACAAGTAAAACGAAATGCATGCTCTTCAACCGATCGCTGCCTGCACCTGCCCGCCCGTCCAACATCACTACTCTGGACGGTTCGGTCTTAGAATATGTGGACAACTACAAATACCAAGGTGTGTGGTTAGACTGTAAACTCTCCTTCCAGACATCAAACATCTCCAATCCAAAGTTAAATCTAAAATTGGCTTCCTATTTCGCAACAAAGCCTCCTTCACTCATGCTGCCAAACATACCCTTGTAAAACTGACCATCCTACCGATCCTCGACTTCGGCGATGTAATTTACAAAATAGCCTCCAATACCCTACTCAACAAATTGGATGCAGTCTATCACAGTGCCATCCGTTTTGTCACCAAAGCCCCATATACTACCCACCATTGCAACCTGAACGCTCTCGTTGGCTGGCCCTCGCTTCATACTCGTCGCCAAACCCACTGGCTCCATGTCATCTACAAGACCCTGCTAGGTAAAGTCCCCCCTTATCTCACCTCGCTGGTCACCATAGCAGCACCCACCTGTAGCACGCACTCCAGCTGGTATATCTCTCTGGTCACCCCCAAAACCAATTCTTACTTTAGCCTCCTCGCCTTCCAGTTCTCTGCTGCCAATGACTGGAACGAAGTGCAAAAATCTCTGAAACTGGAAACACTTATCCCCTTCACTAGCTTTAAGCACCAGCTGTCAGAGCAGCTGACAGATTACTGCACCTGTACATAGCCCGTCTATAATTTAGCCCAAACAACTAACTCTCCCCCTACTGTATTTATTTATTTTGCTCCGTTGCACCCCCATTATTTCTCTCTACTTTGCACATTCTTCCCACTGCAAATCTACCATTCCAGTGTATTTTTTTTATTTTTACTTACTATATTGTATTTACTTCGCCACCATGGCCTTTTTTGCCTTTACCTCCCTTATCTCACCTCATTTTCTCACATTGTATATAGACTAATTTTTCTTCTACTATTGACTGCATGTTTGTTTTACTCCATGTGTAACTCTGTGTTGTTGTTCGTGTCGAACTGCTTTGCTTTATCTTGGCCAGGTCGCAATTTTAAATGAGAACTCATTATCAACTTGCCTACATGGTTAAATAAAGGTGAAATAAAATTAAAATAAATAAATATCTCAGAGATCTGTGCTTAGCTCTTCTGCCGCCATTTGCGCTCAGTGTATCATACAATGTGTCCATAAGGCAGACGGAGACACATTACTAACTAGAGTGCAGAGGCCTGCCCCCTGTTCCCTGATAGACGGAGCCCCATCTGTGCAAAAGCCCACCATTCGATCCCATAGGGAATCTGTTTTTGGTCAAAATAGCCAGGCAGCACGCTGAACATCCTCTATGCTGTTTCATGCTTGGGAATTGAGACAGAAAAATATGTCCTTGTGAATAGCATCCCACAACATGTATAGCAAACAAAAGTCAATGCATGGGCATCTCAGCCCTCACAGCTAAAGTCCATTTGGAAAGCATAAACTTGGGAGTTTGAGTCGTTCAGTCAGAGTGTCCTCTTGATTGCTAGCAATAGCATAATTTAACAGTGTTATCTGACAAAGGAATTGATGTGACTTTCTGTGCCACCCCATATACTGTTTTTATTATATCAATTGCGGACGATACAGTTGAAGTCAGAAGTTCACATACACTTAGGTTGGAGTCACTAAAACTAATTTTTCAACAACTCTACCAATTATTTGTTAACAAACTATAACTTTGGCAATTCAGTTAGGACATCTACTTTGTGCATGACACAAGTAATTTTTCAAACAATTGTTTATCCTGGTTCCTCTCTAGGTTTCTTCCTAGGTTTTGGCCTTTCTAGGGAGTTTTTCCTAGCCACCGTGCTTCTACACCTGCATTGCTTGCTGTTTGGGGTTTTAGGCTGGGTTTCTGTACAGCACTTTGAGATATCAGCTGATGTACGAAGGGCTATATAAATAAATTTGATTTGATTTGATTTGATTTAGAGACCTTTTATTTCACTTATCATTCACTGTATCACAATTCCAGTGGGTCAGAAGTTTACATACGCTAAGTTGACTGTGCCTTTAAACAGCTTGGAAAAATCCAGAAAATGTATTTCAAGGCCTACCTTCAATCTCAGTGCCTCTTTGCTTGACATCATGGGAAAATCAAAAGAAATCAGCCAAGACTTCAGAAAAAAATGTGTAGACCTCCACACTGGTTCATCCTTGGGAGCAATTTCCAAATGGCTGAAGGTACCACGTTCATCTGTACAAACAATAGTACTCAAGTATAAACACCATGGGACCACGCAGCCGCCATACCGCTCCGGAAGGAGAAGGGTTCTGTCTCCTGGAGATTAACGTACTTTGGTGCGAAAAGTGCAAATCAATCTCAGAACAACAGCAAAGGACCTTGTGAAGATGCTGGAGGAAACCGGTACAAAAGTGTCTATATCCACAGTAAAACGAGTCATATATCGACATAACCTGAAAGGTCGCTCAGCAAGGAAGAAGCCACTGCTCCAAAACCGCCATAAAGCCAGACTACGGTCTGCAATATGGGGACAAAAATCGTACTTTTTGGAGAAATGTCCTCTGGTCTAATGAAACCATAACTTAATGGCATAAGGACAACAAAGTCAAGGTATTGGAGTGGCCATCACAAAGCCCTGACCTCAATCCTATAGAAAATGTGTGGGCAGAACTGAAAAAGCATATGCGAGCAAGGAGGCCTACTACAAACCTGACTTATTGTGGAAAGTTATCCGAAACGATTGACCCAAGTTAAACCATTTGAAGGCACTGCTACCAAATACTAATTGAGTGTATGTAAACATCTGACCCACTGGGAATGTAATGAAAGAAATAAAAGCTGAAATAAATCATTCTCTCCACTACTATTCTGACATTTCACATTCTTAAAATAAAGTGGTGATCCTAACTGACCTAAGACGGAGTTTCAATAATGTATTTGGCTAAGGTGTATGTAAACTTCCGACTTCAACTGTACCAGTCTCTGCAATAGTGTGTGGTTTCATAGCGTAGCGTGCCCAGCCATTCATGGTGGGAATGATTGAAGTGCAATGAGCAAGTGCGGCCTTTTCCCATGATCTAAGGGCGCTCTCTAGTTTAATTTGATCTTTTAGATTCTAATCATTTCTATTTAGATTAAGGTTAACCACATTATAATGATTTTGAGACATTGAATTTACGATTTTAGAAATTCTCCCGACGACACCATTTTCACGTCAAGCGACCCACAGTTTTGGGACCTCTGGGTTACACACTAACACAGACAGACACATAAACGCAAAGACACACATGCAGGCATAAACCCAGAGGCACTCAGAGGGGGAAAACATACAATACACACACAAGCAGACACGTACCATCTCCTCTCTGATGGAATAGTCGGCTGTCTCCAGGTAGCTGAGCATCTCTGCAACTATCTGCTTGGCGTTGCTACGGTCACACATGGCGTAGAGCAGGTCAGCAGCCCTCTGGCGAACACTCACATCCCTTTCAGTCTGGAGAGAAAAAGATAAGGTATAAAATGTGTTACAAACACCAGCAAAGTACTTAAAACAAAGTGTAAATACAAAAAAAAAAAGCAGTGTCTCATCGGAGTGTAACGTGTGCATGACAGAGACAGACCTTGAGTGCGTTGATGACGGTCTCGATGTGAGTCTTGACGGCCTCATGGGAGAACTCGGAGCTGGCCAGGGTACACATGCTCTCCAGAGCCAGGTAGCGCAGGTTGGTCTCTCTGTGCTGCAGGAACTGACCCAGCTGGTTACAGGCACGCACCAGCAGGTTGGGCTCACTGGAGAGGAGGTGGTTAAAGGAGGGAGAAATTAAGAGTAAGCCACACCATAATCAAATCAAACTTAATTTTCCACTTGTGCCGAATACAACAAGTGTAGACTTTACTTACTGTGAAATGCTTACTTATAAGTCCTTAACCAACAGTGCAGTTTAAGAGGAAGAAAATATTTACCAAGTAGGCTAAAATAAAAAGTAACACAATAAGAATAACGAGGCTATATACAGGGGGCACTGGTACTGAGTCAGGCTGCAGGGGTACAGGCTAGTTGAGGTACTCTGTACATGTAGGTGGGGGGGGGGGTCAATGTAAATTGTAGAAGCTGTTGAGGAGCCTTTTGGTCCTGGACCTGGCGCTCCGGTACTGCTTGCCGTGCGGTAGCAGGGAAAACAGTCCTATTGCCACTCTTTAGGTTTAGGATGAGGAAGAGAGAAACAGAGACAGAGACACACAGAGAGAGAGGGAGAGAGTAGAAAGAGGAATATACTGTGTGTGTGTGTGTGTGTGTGTGTGTGTGTGTGTGTGTGTGTGTGTGTGTGTGTGTGTGTGTGTGTGTGTGTGTGTGTGTGTGTGTGTGTGTGTGTGTGTGTGTGTGTGTGTGTGTGTGTGTGTGTGTGTGTGTGTGTGTGTGTGTGTGTGTGTGTGTGTGTGTAAAGGTATTCCACATTATGTTGCGTTACAGGCTGAAAATGTATGATACATATTTTTCTCTCACCCATCTACACACAATACCCCATGAAAAACACTATTCAATAAAATATTCAAAACATGTTAGAATCACCTTTGGCATTGATTGCATCTTAGTCTTTCTAGTTAAGTCTAAGAGCTTTGCACACCTCGATTGTACAATATTTACACATTCTTTTTAAATTTCTTCAAGCTCTGTCAAATACCAAGTTGATCATTGCTAGACAGCCATTTTCAAGTCTTGCCATACATTTTCATTCCTATTTAATGCAAACCCGTAACTAGGCAACTCAGGAACATTCAATGTCGTCTTGGTAAGCAACTACAGTGTATATTTGGCCTTGTGTTTAGGTTATTATCCTGCTGAAAGGTGAATTTGTCTCTCGGAAAACTGAACCAGGTTTTCCTATAGGATTTTGCCTGTACTTAGCTCTATTCCATTTATTTTTATCCCCCAGAAAACTCCTTGCCAAAGATAAGCACACCCATAACATGATGCAGCCACCACCATGATTGAAAATATTAATAAACGGTACTCAGTAATGTGGGATATGCTCCAAACATAACGTTTTTGTATTCAAATCAAAATGGATTGGTCACATACACATGATTAGCATATGTTATTGCGGGTGTAGCGAAATGCTTGTGCTTCTAGCTCGGACATTGAAGTAATATCTAACAAATTACACAACATATACCCAATACACACAAATCTAAGTAGGAATGACTTTAGACGAAATACACATTGACGAGCGATGTCAGAGCGGAACAAAAAGGATACAGTAGAATAGTATAGAATACAGTATATACAGTTGAAGTCGGAGGTTTGCATACACCTTAGTCAAACACATTTAAACTCAGTTTTTCACAATTCCTGACATTTAATCCAAGTAAAAATTATCTGTCTTAGGTCAGTTAGGATCACCACTTCATTTTAAGAATGTGAAATGTCAGAATAATAGTTGAGAGAATGATTTATTTCAGCTTTTATTTCTTTCATCACATTCCCAGTGGGTCAGAATTTTACATACACTCAATTAGTATTTGGTAGCATTGCCTTCAAATTGTTTAACTTGGGTAAACTGTTTCGGGTAGCTTTCCACAATAAGTTGGGTGAATTATGGCCCATTCCTCCTAACAGAGCTGGTGTAACTGAGTCAGGTTTGTAGGCCTCCTTGCTCGCACACTTTTTCAGTTCTGCCCACAAATCTTCTATTTTTTATTGTATTTTTTATATTTTACCTTTATTTAACTAGGCATGTCAGTTAAGAACAAATTCTTATTTTCAATGACGGCCTAGGGACAGTGGGTTAACTGCCTATTCGGGGTAGAACGACAGATTTGTACCTTGTCAGCTCGGGGATTCGAACTTGCAACCTTTCGGTTACTAGTCCAACGCTCTAACTACTAGGCTACCCTGCCGCCCCAAAATTGACTCTATAGGGTTGAGGTCAGGGCTTTGTTATGGCCACTCCAATACCTTGACTTTGTTGTCTTAAGCCATTTTGCCTCAACTTTGGAAGTATGCTTGGGGTCATTGTCCATTTGAACATGGTACCTTCAGGCGTTTGGAAATTGCTCCCAAGGATGAAGACTTGTGGAGGTCTACAATTTTCTTTCTGAAGACTTGGCTGATTTCGTTTGATTTTCCCATGATGTCAAGCAAAGAGGCAATGAGTTTGAAGGTAGGCCTTGAAATACATCCACAGGTACGTCTCCAATTGACTCAAATGATGTCAATTAGTCTATCAGAAGCTTCTAAAGCCATGACATCATTTTCTGGAATGTTCCAAACTGTTTAAAGGCACAGTCAACTTAGTGTATGTAAACGTCTGACCCACTGAAAATGTGAAATAGTGAATTATAAGTGAAATAATCTGTATGTAAACAACTGTTGGAAAAATTACTTGTGTCATGCACAAAGTAGATGTCCTAACTGACTTTCCAAAACTATAATTTGTTAACAAGAAATTGGTGGAGTTGTTGAAAAATGAGTTTTAGTGACTCCAACCTAAGTGTATGTAAACTTCGACTTCAACTGTACATAAGACATAAGTAATGCCAGATATGTAAACGTTATTAAAGTGACTAGTGTTCCATTCTGAAAGTGATTTCTAGTCTATGCCTATAGGCAGCAGCCTCTAATGTGCTAGTGATGGCTGTTTAACAGTGATGCCCTTGCGATATAAGCTGTTTTTCAGTTTCTTTGGTGCACCTGTACTGACCTCGACTTCTGGATAATAGTGGTGTGAACAGTCAGTGGCTCGGGTGGTTGATGTCCTTGATGATCGTTTTGGCATTCTTGTGACAGCGGGTGCTGTAGGTGTCCTGGAGGGTGGGTAGTTTGCCCCGGTAATGCATTGGGCAGACCGTACCACCCTCTGGAGAGCCTTGCGGTTGTGGGCGGTGCAGTTGCTCTACCAGGCGGTGATAGTCTGACAGGACACTCTCAATTGTGCATCTGTAAAAGTTTGTGAGGGCTTTAGGAGACGAGCCAAATTTCTTCAGCCTCCTGAGGTTGAAGAGGCTTTGTTGTGCCTTCACCACACTGTCTATGCAGGTGGTCTATTTCAGTTTGTCAGTGATGTATACACCAAGGAACTTGAAGTTTTCCACCTTCTCCACTGCCATCCCATCGATGTAGATATGGGGGTGCACCCTCGGCTGTTTCCTAAAGTCCACAATCATCTCCTTTGTATTGTTGACGTTGAGTGAGAGCAGACTGGGATAGGGAGATATTGAATATGCCTGTAAACACACCAGCCAGCTGGTCTGCGCAAGCTCTGAGGACGCGGCGTGGGATGCCGTCTGGGCAGGCTTGCAAGGGTTAACACTTAAATGTTTTACTCATGTAGAAGGAGAGCCCACAGTACTTGGTAGTGGGCCGCGTCGGTGGCACAGTGTTATCCTCAAAGCATGTGAAGAATGTCTTTAGCCTGTCCGGAAGCAAGATGTCGGTCTCTGTGACGTGGCTGGTCTTCCTTTTGTAGTCCGTGATTGTCTGTAGACCCTGCCACATAAGTCTCGTGTCTGAGCCGTTGAATTGCGACTCCTCTTTGTCTCTATACTAACGTTTAGCTTGTTTGATTGCCTTGTGGAGTGAATAACTACAGTGGCAAGAAAAAGTATATGAACCCTTTGGAATTATTTGGTTTTCTTCATAAATTGGTCATCAAATTTGATCTAATCTTCATCTAAGTTACAACAATAGACAAACATAGTGTGTATTGTATTTTGCTTGTCTACATTAAATACATAATTTAGCCGTACTCTTATCCTACTCCTTCTCTGTTCCTCTGATAATGTAGAGGTTAACCAAGGCCCTGTTGCCCCCAGCACCACACCTATTCCAAAGGTGCCCTCATTTGTTGACTTCTGTAACTGTAAAAGCCTTGGTTTCATGCATGTTGTTAACAGCAGAAGCCTCCTCCCTACATTTTTTAAATTCACTGCTTTAGCACACTCCGCCAATCCTGATGTCCTAGCCGTGTCTGAATCCTGGCTTAGAAAGGTCACCAAAAATTCTGAAATTTCAATCCCCAACTATAACATTTTCCAAAAAGATAGAACTGCCAAAGTAGGCAGAGTTGCAATCTACTGCAGATATAGCCTGCAGAGTTCTGTCATACAATCCAGGCCTGTGCCCAAACAAGTTTAGCTTCTACTTTTAAAAATTCACCTTTCCAGAAATAAGTCTCTCACCGCTGTCGCTTGTTATAGACCCCCCTCAGCCCCCAGCTGTGCGCTGGACACCATATGTGAATTGATTGCCCACAATCTATATTCAGAGTTTGTACTGTTAGGTGACCTAAACTGGGGTACGCTTAACACCCCGGCCGTCCTACAAACTAAGCTTGATGCCCTCAATCTCACACAAATTATCAAGGAACCTACCAGGTACAACCCTAAATCCGTAAACATGGGCACCCTCATAGATATCATCCTGACCAACTTGTCCTCTAAATACACCTCTGCTGTGTTCAAACAGGATCTCAGCGATCACTGCATGCATCAGTAATGGGTCCACGGTCAAACAACCACCCCTCATCACTGTCAAACGCTCCCTAAAACACTTTCTAATCGACATGGCCCGGGTATCCTGGAAGCATATTGACCTCATCCCGTCAGTAGAGGATGCCTGGTGCTTTCCTCACCATCTTAAATAAGTATGCCCCATTCAAAAAAATGTAGAACTAAGCATAGATATAGAGCTTGGTTCACTCCAGACTTGACTACCCTTGACCAGCACAAAAACATCCTGTGGCGTACTGCATTAGCATCGAATAGCCACCGCGATATGCAACTTTTCAGTGAAGTCAGGAACCAATATACACAGTCAGTTAGGAAAGTAAAGGCAAGCTCTTTCAAACAGAAATATGCATCCTGTAGCTCTAATTCCAAAAAGTTTTGGGACACTGTAAAGTCCATGGAGAATAAGAGCACCTCCTCCCAGCTGCCCACTGCACTGCGGCTGGTAAACAATTTCACCACCAATAAATCTACGATAATCGATCATTTCAATAAGCATTTTTCTACGGCTGGCCATGCTTTCCACCTGGCTACCCCTACCCCAGCCAAAAGCTCTGCACCCCCCGCAAAAACTTCCCCCCCGCTTCTTCTTCACCCAAATCCAGACAGCTGATGTTCTGAAAGAGCTGCAAAATCTGGATCCCTACAAATCAGCAGGGCGTATCAATCTGGACCCTCTCTAAAATTATCTGCCGAAATTGTTGCAACCCCTATTTATTAGCCTGTTCAACCTCTCTCAGTCTGAGATCCCCAAAGATTGGAAAGCTGCAGGGTTCATACCTCTCTTCAAAGGGGTGAAGACTCTAGACCCAAACTGTTATAGAACCATATCCATCCTGCCCTGCTTTTCAAAAATCTTCGAAAGCCAAGTCAACAAATAGATTACTGACCATTTCGAATCCCACCGTACCTTCTCCACTATGCAATCTGGTTTCCGAGCTGGTCAAGGGTGCACCTCAGCTACGCTCAAGGTCCTAAACGACATCATAACCGCCATCGATAAAAGCACTGTGCAGCCGTCTTCATCGACCTGGCCAAAGCTTGACTCAATCACCGCATTCTTATCAGCAGACTCAAAAGCCTTGGCTTCTCAAATGACTGCCTCGCCTGGTTCACCAACTACTTCTCAGTCAGAGTTCAGTGTATCAAATCGGAGGCCCTGTTGTCCGGACCTCTGGCAGTCTCTATGGGGGTGCCACAGGGTTCAATGGTCGGGCCTACCCTTTTCTCTGTATATATATCAATGATGCCGCTCTTGCTGCTGGTGATTCTCTGATCCACCTCTACGCAGACGACACCATTCTGTATACATCTGGCCCTTGTTTGGACACTGTGTGTTTACAAACCTCCACACGAGATTCGATGCCATACAACACTCCTTCCGTGGCCTCCACCTGATTTTGAACGCTAGTAAAACTAAATGCATGCTCTTCAACCGATTGCTGCCCGCACCCGCCCGCCTGACTAGCATTGCTGCTCTGCACGGTTCGGATTTAGAATATGTGGACAACTACAAATACCTAGGTGTCTGGTTAGACAGTAAACTCCCCTTCCAGACTCACATCAAACATCTCCAATCCAAAATTCCTATTTCGCAACAAAGCCTCCTCCACTCATGCTGCCAAACATACCCTTGTTAAACAGACTATCCTATCGATCCTTGACTTCGGCGATGTCATTTACAAAATAGCCTCCAACACTAATGCAAATTAGATGTAGTCTATCACAGTGCCATCCGTTTTGTCACCAAAGCCCCATATACTACCCACCACTGCGACCTGTATGCTCTCGTTGGCTGGATCTCGCTACATATTCGTCGCCAAACCCACTGGCTCCAGGTCATCGAAAACTCTTTGCTAGGTAAAGCCCTGCCTTATCTTAGCTCACTGGTCACCATAGCAACACCCACCCGTAGAACACAACTCCAGCAGATATATCTCACTGGTGAGCCCCAAAGCCATCACCTCTTTGGCCGCCTTTCCTTCCAGTTCCCTGCTGCCAATGACTGGAACGAATTGCAAAATTCACTGAAGCTGGAGATTTCTCTCTAACTTTAAGTATCAGCTGTTAGAGCAGCTTACCGATCACTGTACCTGTACACAGCCCATCTGTCAATAGCACACCCAACTACCTCATTCCCATATTTTTTGTTGTTGCTCTTTTGCACCCCAGGATGTCTACTTGCACATCATCATCTGCACATTATCACCCCAGTGTTAATCCTAAATTGTCATTATTTCACCTATATGGCCTATTTATTGCTTTACCTCCCTAATCTTACATTTGCACACACTGTACATAGACTTTTTCTATTGTGTTATTACTGTGCATTTGTTTACCCCATGTGTAACTGTGTTGTTTTAATCACACTGCTTTGATTTATCTTGGCCAGGTCGCAGTTGTAAATGAGAACAACTGGCCTACCTGGTTAAATAAAGGTTAAATAAATAAATAAAATAAAAATAAAACCTGGAGTCCAATCAATGAGACGAGATTGGAGATGTTGGTTAGAGCTGCCTTGCCCTAAAATTGTAAAAACTCAGTTTGAGTTTGCCTGATGTGAACCATGCCTTGAACAAAAGAGATCTCAAAAGACCTGAGATTAAGAATTGTTGACTTGCATAAAGCTGGAAAAGGTTACAAAAGTATCTCTAAAAGCATCAGTCTACAGTAAGACAAATTGTCTATAAAAGGAGAAAGTTCAGCACTTTGCTACACTCCCTAGGAGTGGCCATCCTGCAAAGATGACTGCAACAGCACAGAGCTCAATGAGGTTAAGAAGAATCCTAGAGTGTCAGCTAAAGACTTAGAGAAATCTCTCGAACATGCTAACATCTCTGTTGACGAGTCTACGATACTTAAAACACTAAACAATAATGGTATTCATGGGAGGACACCACGGAAGAAGCCACTGCTGTCCAAAAAAACATTGCTGAAAGTCTGAAGTTTGCAAAAGTGCACCTGGATGTTCCACAGCGCTAAAGGTGGTCAAGCCTGCCACGCAGTCTCCTCGTGGATTGCAATGTAATTTATTATTTTTTTATTGTTTTTTTTAACCTTTATTTAACTAGGCAAGTCAGTTAAGAACAAATTCTTATTTTCAATGACGGCCTAGGAATAGTGGGTTAACTGCCTGTTCAGAGGCAGAACGCCAGATATGTACCTTGTCAGCTTGGGGATTTGCACTTGCAACCTTCCGGTTACTAGTCCAAGCCCTAACCACTAGGCTAGGGCGTTGATGCCCTATTCGGCGTCCAAAAATGCCAAATGTTATGAAAACTTGAAATCGGCCTTAATTAATCAGCCGATTAATCGGGCGACCTCTAACGGGATGTATTGATACACCATCAAAAGTGTAATGAATAACTTTACCATGCTCAGAGATATTCAATGTTTGTTTTTTACCCATCTACCAATAGGTGCCCTTCTTTGAGGCATTGGAAAACCTCCCTGGTCTTTGAGGTTGAATCTGTGTTTGAAATTCACTGCTCAACTGAGGGACCTTACAGATAAGTGTGTATATGGGGTAGGGAGAGGAGGTAAAATCATGTTAAACAAGTATTGCATACAGAGTCCATGCAACTTACTATGTGAATTCTTAAGCACATTTTTACTCCTGAACATATTTAAGCTTGACATAACAAAGGAGTTAAATACTTTTCATACTGTATTAATTGGTAAACATTTCTAAAAACATAATTCCATTTTGACATTATGGGATATTGCCACAATATCAACATTATATCAATTTTAAATTCACGTGGTAACAACAAATGTGGAAAAAGTCAAGGGGTGCGAATCCTTTCTGAAGGCACTGTGTGTGTATGAGATATATACACACACACACACACACACACACACACACACACACACACATACATTACACAAAACAGTAGGAACACTTTCCTAATATTGAGTTGCAGAACCACTTTTGCCCTCAGAACAGCCTCATTTTGTTGGGGCATGGACTCTACAAGGTGTACACGGAGTATACAAAACATAAATGACACCTGCTCTTACCATGACATAGACTGATCAGGTGAATCCAGGTGAAAGCTATGACCCCTTGATGTCACCTGTTAAATCCACTTAAAATCAGTGTAAATGAAGGGAAGGAGACAGGTTAAAGAAGGATTGTTAAGCCTTGAGATAATTCAGACATGCCATTTGGAGGGTGAATGAGCAAGACAAAAGATTTGCATTTGAACTGGGTATGGTAGTAGGTGCCAGGCGCACCGGTTTGTGTCAAGAACAGCAACGCTGCTGGGTTTTTCACGCTCAACAGTTCTCCGTGTGCATCAACAATGGCCCACCACGTAAAGGACATACAGTCAACTTGACGCAATTGTGGGAAGAGTTATGGTCAACATGGGCAAGCATCCCTGTGGAAAACTTTCGACACCTTGTAGAGTCCATGCCCCAAAGAATTGAGGCTGTTCTGAGCATACCTCAATATTAGGAAGGTGTATATGTACATACTGAACAAAATATAAAATACAAAGTGTTGACCCATGTGTTTCATGAGCTGAAAGAAAAGATCCCAGACATTTTCCATATGCACAAAAAGCTTATTTCTCTCAAATTTTGTGCATCCCTGTTAAATGAGCATTTCTACTTTGCCAAGATAATCCATCCACCTGACAGGTGTGGCATATCAAGAAGCTGGTTAAACAGCATGATTTTTACACAGGTGCACCTTGTGCTGGGGGCACGAAAAGGCCTCTCTAAAATGTACAGTTTTGTCACACAATAATGCTACAGATGTCTCAAGTCGAGGGAACGTGCAATTGGCATGCTGAATGCAGGAATATCCATAAGAGCTGTTGCCAGAGAGTTTAATGTACATGTATCTACCATAAGCCGCCTCCAACATCGTTTTAGACAATTTGTCAGTACGTCCAACTGGCCTAACAACCACAAACCACGTGTAACCACGCCAGCCCAGGACCTCCACATCCGGATTCTTCACTTGCTGGATCGTCCAAGACCAGCCACCTGGACAGCTGATGAAACTGTGGGTTTGCACAAACAAAGAATTTATGCACAAACTGCCAGAAACAGTCTCAGGGAAGCTCATCTGCGTGCTCGTCGTCCTCCCCAGGGTCTTGACCTGACTGCAGTTTGGCGTCGTAACAGACTTCACGTGGGAAAATGCTCCCTTTTGATGGCCACAGGCACATTGGGGAAGTGTCTTCTTTACAGAAGAATCCCGGTTTCAACTGTAACGGGCAGATGGAGGACAGCGTCTACAGCGTCGTGTGGGCGATATAAAGGTTGTGAACAGAGTGCCCCATGGTGGCGGTGGGGTTGTGGTATGGGCAGGCATAAGCTACGGACAACGAACACGGTGGCATTTTATCAATGACAATTTGAATACACCGATATATCATGACAAGAACCTGAGGCACATTGTTGTGCCATTCATCTGCTGCCATCACCTCATGTTTCAGCATGATAATGCACGTCCCCATGTCGCAAGGATCTATACACAATTCATGGAAGCTGAAAATATTCCAGTTCTTCCATGGCATGCATACTCACCCATTCAGCATATTTGGGATGCTCTGGATAGTGTACAACAGCGTATTCCAGTTCCCTCCAATATACAACAACTTCGCACAGTCATTGTAGAGGAGTGAGACAACATTCCACAGGCCACAATCAACAGCCTGATCAACTGTATGCGAAGGAGATGTGTCGCGCTGCGTGAGGCAAATGGTGGCCACACCAGATACGGACTGGTTTTCCGATCCACGCCCCTACCTTTTTTTTAAGGTATCTGTGACCAACAGATGCATATCTGTATTCCCAGTCATGTGAAATCCATAGATTAGGGTCTAATGAATTTATTTCAATTTTCTGGTTTCCTTACATGAACTTTAAGTCGGTAAAATCTTTGGAATTGTTACATGTTGCGTTTATATTTTTGTTCAGTGTATATATGAGAAAGAGAGAAACACACACACACACACAGAGCAAAGAGAGAGAGCTACTGAAAGACTGAGAGAAAAAGAGATACAGAAAAAGTGAAAAAGACAGACCGAGAAGATTAAGACAGACACCGAGAGTGACAGATATCCTCCTCACCTGTCGTAGTGGATGATGAGTGAGATGGCCTCGAACAGGATGGCGTTCTTGGCGTTGGAGTGCTGAACCTTTTTGGACTTGGGTGGTTCCTGGGCCTTGTTCAGGATGGTCTCCAGACACTCCACCAAGCGGCCCTTCACGGCGCCATCCTCTGGTGGGGGGTAGCACTGCAGCAGGCGCAGCAGTTTACAGGACAGCCACGGGGCCGGGACAAAGTAGTAGGTGTAGTCCTGCAGGTCAGTGGAGGCTGAAGACACAATCTGGAGAAGAAGAACGGGAGGAGGAGAAAGGGAGATGGGTTGAAATCCTGGAGATAGAGACAGTGAGGCAAAGGGAGAATGGATCGCTGGACTGACATGCATGATTTTATATGTATACATGAACACGTGCGCACATACACACACACCCTGCTCAGACGAGAAACAGCCAGGGACACACAGGTTTTGAACTCATCAGGGTTCTTCGAGCTGAGACAGGTGATGAGGGAGATGGCTGCCGTGACAACACCCTGCGAGAGCGCGAGAGAGCGAGAGAGCGAGAGAGAGAGAGACACACGCTCATCATCAGAAACAACAGTAACACCTAAAAGGCATAACCTTAGTCTCAATGAAGTCAGTAGTTAGGTTCCAACATCCATACCAGCAACCGGATGCATACAGTTTTAGGCGAAATGGAAGAGAGCCTGTTGCGTTCAACATTAGCTTTTGGACATTAACAAGGCAACACTCCATCTTAACGCCTCTCCCACATTTACTGGACAGTGCAGAAGATAAAATGTTAGGAGAGGTTTTCTCGTCAAGACCAGTATCTGAGGCATCTATTTTCACGCATTTTCTTTACTTTAGGTTACACTGACTGCATTTAGACAGGAAGCCCAATTCTGCTTTTTTCCCAGCTATTTGTCTTTTGACCAATCGGATAACCTCTGAAAAAGATCTGATGTGATTGGTAAAAAGAGTAATTAGTGGGGGGGGGGGGGGGGGGTTCTAGACTAGTGTGGATATTGTAACAGAGCCAGCTAGCGCCACCTATTGGCCTGGAAGATAAATAGACTAGTGTGGATATTGTAACAGAGCCAGCTAGCGCCACCTATTGGCCTGGAAGATAAATGCACTAGCATACCTGATAAATCAGGGGTGTATTCCTTAGTGTAACAAACTGCTTTGCAATGGAAAACGTATTGTGAAAGCAAACGTTTTGCAACAAAAGCAAATGTTTCTAATTAGACAATTTAGTTTAGTCGCTCCCCGTTTTTACTGTTGGCTTCCCAGTGAATACACCACAGGTGTGCTAGTGTTGGGCTAGAGCAGAAATGTATGGCCTGTCTCTCACCATGTGCTGGTCGTTGAGGAGGTGCACCACTCGGGATGTCCACTCCCCCATCAGAACCAGGTCTGGGGAGGCCTTGTACAGACGCAGAAGACACAGGGCAGCAGACTGCTTCACACTGTCCATGGTGTCCCTGGCAATCACATCACAAACAACACAATGCTCACTATAAAGGACTACCAGTCTGCAACAACTCTGGTCGTGGAAAGATTGTATTAATATGCTATAACAGCATGATTAGACTAAGAAAATCATGTCCTCAGTCCCTCTCCCCTTTCCTCCATTTCCCTCTGGTCTCCTCACCCTCCCTTCCCTTCATCCATCCTTCTCTTCCCAACCTCTCCCTTTGACAAATGTTGTTGTAAAAAGGCCTACAAGAATACAATTTGACTGACTAATTGCGCTCTCCCTCTCCCTCATTACTCCTCCCTCTCCATCCCCTCCATTCTTACCCGGCCACCAGAATGCGTGGGATCTCTCCAGCAAAGGCCTCTGCCATCTCACGGCTGCCCACGTTGGCGATGCAGTGCAGGGCCAGGCACATGAAGGTGGGGTTGCGGCTAGACAGGTCGTTCTTGATGGCGTTGTTGATGAGGCGGATCAGCTCGCTGTTGCTGTTCACCAGCACCGAGATGAACAAGTAGCCCTGAGAGGGGAAAGAGAGAGAGAGGGAAGGAAGAGAGAGAGGGAGAGATCAGGCAATCATATTTTATTTGTATAGCCTTTATACAACAACATTTGACAAAGTGGTTCACAGTAACCCGACAAGCAGCAGCACAGTGGCGAGGTAACGTGTTAATTCCTAAAAGGAAGAAGCCTTGAGAGGAACCAGACTCAAATGGGGGGAGGGAGGGAGGAGAGGGGGTGAGGCGATATTTTAGAGGGATGAAGTGTAGGGGACAGAGGATGCAGGATGGAGGTAAAGGAGGGAGTTGCGTCATCGGAAGAGAGGTGAATATGATGAAGAGCGGAGCGGGCGGGAAGTGAAAGAGGAAACGTGTGTAGGGAAGCAGAGACAGAAAGAAGGGAAGGAGGGGGAAGGGCGGAGAAAAATAATAGAAAGTGAGCTGTAGGGAGTGATGGCAGGATGCATTGTGGAGGGTTCATCCCTCCCTACAGTATTTGTCTGCGTCCCAAATGGCACCCTATGGGCCCTGGTCAAAGGTAGTACACTATATGGGGACGCAATTGAGACACTCTTTCATGTGGCTGAGACTCAGAGACGGACTGGGCCATCATTACGATGCAGTCGCACAGCCTGAGCCTGAACCGTGGCTGCCTGCCACTACCTCTCACATCATATTCCTTCCCCTTTACTTTTTCCACACTTTGTTATGTTACAGCCTTATTCTAAAATGGATTTAAAAAATAAATCCTCAGCAAAATCCAAGCCATTAGGTCAAAGGAATTGTCCATAGAGCTCCGAGACAGGATTGTGTCGAGGCACAGATCTGAGGAAGGGTACCAAAAACAGTGACTTCCATCATTCTTAAATAGATGAAGTTTGGAACCACCAAGACTCTTCCTAGAGCTGGTCCCCCAGCGAAACTGAGCAATTGGGGAGAAGGGCCTTGGTCACGCAGGTGACCAAGAACCCAATGGTCACTGACAGATCTCCAGAGTTCCTCTGTGGAGATGGGAGAAAGGCACCGAAAGGACTCTCAGACCATGATAAACAAGATTCTCTGGCCTGATGAAACCAAGATTGAACTTGTGTTGCTGTGCCTTCTGTGTGGGTGGACCATTTCAGCTTGTCCGTGATGTGTATGCCGAGGAACTTAAAACTTTCCACCACTGTCCCGTTGATGTGAATAGGGGGCTGCTCCCTCTGCTGTTTCCTGAAGTCCACGATCATCTCCTTTGTTTTGTTGACATTGAGTGTGAGGTTATTTTCCTGACACCACACTCCGAGGGCCCTCACCTCCTTCCTGTAGGACACCTCGTCGTTGGTGATAAGCAAGCCTACCACTGTAGTGTAGTCTGCAAACTTGATTATTGAGTTAAAGGCGTGCATGGCCACACAGTCATGGGTGAACAGGGAGTACAGGAGAGGGCTGAGAACGCACCCTTGTGGGGCCCCAGTGTTGAGGATCAGCAGGGTGGAGATGTTCTTACCTACCCTCACCACCCGGGGGCGGCCCGTCAGGAAGTCCAGGACCCAGTTGCAAGGGGCAAGGTCGAGACCCAGGGTCTCGAGCTTAATGACGAGTTTGGAGGGTACTATGTTGTTAAATGCTGAGCTGAAGTCGATGAACAGCATTCTTACATAGGTATTCCTCTTGTCCAGATGGGTTAGGGCAGCGTGCAGTGAATGGGAGAAACTCCCCAAATACAGCTGCTTGTAGCGTTATACCCAAGATGACTCGATGCTGTAATCGCTGCTTCAACAAAGTACTGAATACTTAAGTAAATGTGATATTTACTTTTTTAAATGTTATTAGCAAAAGTTTCCCAAAACCTGTCTTTTGCTTTCACATTATGGTGTAGTGTGTAGATTTATGAGGGGGAAACATTATTTAATCCATTTTAAATTCAGGCTGTAACATAAGAAAATGGGGGAAAAGCCAATGGTCTTAATACATTCCGAAGGCACTGTATACAGCCGTTTTCAAACAGCCTTAAACTAACCAATTATATAAAATAAAACTTGTTCCCAAATGTGTTACTTGATTGTAATAGAATTAAGTATTTCTACATATCTATTCGCTCATCTATCCATTCACCCATCCCTCCCTTAATTAGCCAGACACCCTCTCCTCAGACAGAAAACACTGTCAGCCATTACACAGCAGAATAAACTGCAGAGGAGAGGCGTTTCATTTTGTCGAGCAGCAGCATAGAAAGATGTGACCCAGAATGTTTGGAGTGTATTGTGACTGTAGGCTAATGTACTCTAATGCTAAATATGGTCCTGATTGAATGAATTGCTATGCTGTTGGGGGCCTAATGCTCGTCTCCTGTGTCACTATGGCTACGTCCCAATTCTCCGCTCTTTTCCAGAAATGTGCACTTGCACACTCCCCGTCACCGATTTAAAAGCATGGAATTGGTGTACGCATTGGCTGGAGGGAGTTTCCACTATTGTCAAATCCATGTGAGAAACTGTGAAATTGCACACTTCGGGAGAAGGGTAGAGAATTGGGACTTGGCCAAACTTTGTTTCTAATGCTGTCAAGCCATTTATTTAGAGAGTTTGAGAATTCGAATCCCAAAATACTTGTCATGAATTGATCAATTTAATGTTCAATGGTGCAAACATGGCAGAACTCCCTACGGCTCAGTCGACTAATGCCTCCCACTGGCTGCCACTTAATGTATGTTCTACATTGACGAGGGTGAGAAAGTTCAATAGCACTTCATTTGTAGTGATTGCTATCACAGGCTTACATAATAGTGTTAGGGGCCTAAATATATAGTCACTGGATTGATATTGGCCCAACCTAATGCATCTGAAGGCCTTATTACAAGGCTTCATTATGCCTCATAAGATATGCTTTGTGAGTCTTTACATGCAACATGCAACCACAAAATCATCATTATCCAGGTTATTCACTTAGATTATTGATCAACTTGAGTGATGCTTTGATACAGATTTGATTAAGTTGAGTACTGTGCACTAAGAATATTCTGACTGACCTACTTGGATGCAAATTATTAGTCATATTTTCCCTAGGCTATATGATGACAGATATTTGCATAGCTTTATTCTGTTAATAAAGCTATATGATTCTCTGCCACTCTACTCTCTTCTCTCTCAAATTCTCCTCTCGTCCTCTTCCGAATAGAAAGTCTTCTCAAATGCTTTCACATGGAGGGCCATTCCAGTCCAAGAGGCTTGTGGTCCTTTAGAGTTGGGTACAGAAGAAAGAAGGAAACAGATACTGTAACAATGACCCGAGGAGAACGAGAGACTGGGAGGTAGCCTACATGCCTCCACATCATGACAAAGTTGTGTTGTGTAGCCATTGTCCATGTCCCAAATGGCACCCTATTTCTTATACAGTGCACTCCTCTTCACCAGGGCTTCATTTCCCAGAGCCTTTGTGACATTAAGATCATCGTTAAATTTAGTATCGAAGGTGTTTCCCAGAGCCTTCGTTAGTAACTTTTCAGTAAAATTCCGTAAACCTTTCAAAAATGTTCCATGGGAAGTGAAGCCTGGGACTTTTGCTTAAATTCTTCAAAAAGTGTAGCTTATAACAGTGAACCTTTTTTGTGAGATACACATGAGGCAATTCCAGGTCGTGGCATATTTTGGTTAAACTATGCCCAATTCAATAGAATTGCAACGAGAGGTCGACCAAAATAATTACCGATTGTTATAAAAACTTGAAATCGGCCCTAATCAGAATTTTTGGACGCCGACTATGGCCGATTACATTGCATTCCACGAGGACACCGTGGCAGGCTGACCACGCGAGTGCAGCAAGGAGCCATGGTAAGTTGCTCGCTAGCATTAAACTTATCTTATAGAAAACAATCAATCTTCACATAATCACTAGTTAACTACACATGGTTGATGATATTACTAGGTTAACCAGCTTGTCCTGCGTTGCATATAATCAATGCAGTGCCTGTTAATTTATCATTGAATCATCGCCAAACGGGGGATGATTTAACAAGTGATTTAACAAAAGTGATTTAACAAACATCAATGCCTTTCTTAAAATCAATAGACAGAAGTATATATTTTTTTAAACTGCATATTTTAGTTAAAATAAATTAATGTTTGCAGGCAATATTAACTAGGGAAATTGTGTCACTTCTCTTGCGTTCATTGCCACAGAGTCAGGGTATTTGCAACAGTTTGGGCCGCCCGGCTCCTTGTGAACTAATTTGCCAGATATTTACATAATTATGACATAACATTGAAGGTTGTGCAATGTAAAAGCAATATTTAGACTTAAGGTTGCCACCCGTTTGATAAAATACGGAACAGTTCCGTATTTCACGGAAATAATAAACATTTTGTTTTCAAAATTATAGTTTCTGGATTTGACCATATCAATGGCCAATAGCAATTTCTATGTTTATTATGTTACAATTAGGTCTATGATTTGATAGAGCAGTCTGACTGAGTGGTGGTAGTGGGCAGCAGGATCGTAAGCATTCATTCAAACTTTACAGCGTTTGCCAGCACCTCTTAGCAATGCTTGCTTCACAGCACTGTTTATGACTTCAAGCCTATCAACTGCTGAGATTAGGCTGGCAATACTAAAGCGCATATTAGAACATTACATTACATTTAAGTCATTTAGCAGACGCTCTTATCCAGAGCGACTTACAAATTGGTGCATTCACCTTATGACATCCAGTGGAACAGCCACTTTACAATAGTGCATCTAAATCTTTTAAGGGGGGGGTGAGAATTATTACTTTATCCTATCCTAGGTATTCCTTAAAGAGGTGGGGTTTCAGGTGTCTCCGGAAGGTGGTGATTGACTCCGCTGTCCTGGCGTCGTGAGGGAGTTTGTTCCACCATTGGGGGGCCAGAGCAGCGAACAGTTTTGACTGGGCTGAGCGGGAACTGTACTTCCTCAGTGGTAGAGAGGCGAGCAGGCCAGAGGTGGATGAGCGCAGTGCCCTTGTTTGGGTGTAGGGCCTGATCAGAGCCTGGAGGTACTGAGGTGCCGTTCCCCTCACAGCTCCGTAGGCAAGCACCATGGTCTTGTAGCGGATGCGAGCTTCAACTGGAAGCCAGTGGAGAGAGCAGGAGGAGCGGGGTGACGTGAGAGAACTTGGGAAGGTTGAACACCAGACGGGCTGCGGCGTTCTGGATGAGTTGTAGGGGGTTAATGGCACAGGCAGGGAGCCCAGCCAACAGCGAGTTGCAGTAATCCAGACGGGAGATGACAAGTGCCTGGATTAGGACCTGGGCCGCTTCCTGTGTGAGGCAGGGTCGTACTCTGCGGATGTTGTAGAGCATGAACCTACAGGAACGGGCCACCGCCTTGATGTTGGTTGAGAACGACAGGGTGTTGTCCAGGATCACGCCAAGGTTCTTAGCGCTCTGGGAGGAGGACACAATGGAGTTGTCAACCGTGATGGCGAGATCATGGAACGGGCAGTCCTTCCCCGGGAGGAAGAGCAGCTCCGTCTTGCCGAGGTTCAGCTTGAGGTGGTGATCCGTCATCCACACTGATATGTCTGCCAGACATGCAGAGATGCGATTCGCCACCAGGTCATCAGAAGGGGGAAAGGAGAAGATTAATTGTGTGTCGTCTGCATAGCAATGATAGGAGAGACCATGTGAGGTTATGACGGAGCCAAGTGACTTGGTGTATAGCGAGAATAGGAGAGGGCCTAGAACAGAGCCCTGGGGGACACCAGTGGTGAGAGCGCGTGGTGAGGAGACAGATTCTCGCCACGCCACCTGGTAGGAGCGACCTGTCAGGTAGGACGCAATCCAAGCATGGGCCGCGCCGGAGATGCCCAACTCGGAGAGGGTGGAGAGGAGGATCTGATGGTTCACAGTATCGAAGGCAGCCGATAGGTCTAGAAGGATGAGAGCAGAGGAGAGAGAGTTAGCTTTAGCAGTGCGGAGCGCCTCCGTGATACAGAGAAGAGCAGTCTCAGTTGAATGACTAGTCTTGAAACCTGACTGATTTGGATCAAGAAGGTCATTCTGAGAGAGATAGCGGGAGAGCTGGCCAAGGACGGCACGTTCAAGAGTTTTGGAGAGAAAAGAAAGAAGGGATACTGGTCTGTAGTTGTTGACATCGGAGGGATCGAGTGTAGGTTTTTTCAGAAGGGGTGCAACTCTCGCTCTCTTGAAGACGGAAGGGACGTAGCCAGCGGTCAGGGATGAGTTGATGAGCGAGGTGAGGTAAGGGAGAAGGTCTCCGGAAATGGTCTGGAGAAGAGAGGAGGGGATAGGGTCAAGCGGGCAGGTTGTTGGGCGGCCGGCCGTCACAAGACGCGAGCTTTCATCTGGAGAGAGAGGGGAGAAAGAGGTCAGAGCACAGGGTAGGGTAGTGTGAGCAGAACCAGCGGTGTCATTTGACTTAGCAAACGAGGATCGGATGTCGTCGACCTTCTTATCAAAATGGTTGATGAAGTCATCTGCAGAGAGGGGGGGGGGAGGATTCAGGAGGGAGGAGAAGGTGGCAAAGAGCTTCCTATGGTTAGAGGCAGATGCTTGGAATTTAGAGTGGTAGAAAGTGGCTTTAGCAGCAGAGACAGAAGAGGAAAATGTAGAGAGGAGGGAGTGAAAGGATGCCAGGTCCGCAGGGAGGCGAGTTTTCCTCCATTTCCGCTCGGCTGCCCGGAGCCCTGTTCTGTGAGCTCGCAATGAGTCGTCGAGCCACGGAGCGGGAGGGGAGGACCGAGCCGGCCTGGAGGATAGGGGGCATAGAGAGTCAAAGGATGCAGAAAGGGAGGAGAGGAGGGTTGAGGAGGCAGAATCAGGAGATAGGTTGGAGAAGGTTTGAGCAGAGGGAAGAGATGATAGGATGGAAGAGGAGAGAGTAGCGGGGGAGAGAGAGCGAAGGTTGGGACGGCGCGATACCATCCGAGTAGGGGCAGTGTGGGAAGTGTTGGATGAGAGCGAGAGGGAAAAGGATACAAGGTAGTGGTCGGAGACTTGGAGGGGAGTTGCAATGAGGTTAGTGGAAGAACAGCATCTAGTAAAGATGAGGTCGAGCGTATTGCCTGCCTTGTGAGTAGGGGGAAGGTGAGAGGGTGAGGTCAAAAGAGGAGAGGAGTGGAAAGAAGGAGGCAGAGAGGAATGAGTCAAAGGTAGACGTGGGGAGGTTAAAGTCGCCCAGAACTGTGAGAGGTGAGCCGTCCTCAGGAAAGGAGCTTATCAAGGCATCAAGCTCATTGATGAACTCTCCGAGGGAACCTGGAGGGCGATAAATTATAAGGATGTTAAGCTTGAAAGGGCTGGTAACTGTGACAGCATGGAATTCAAAGGAGGCGATAGACAGATGGGTAAGGGGAGAAAGAGAGAATGACCACTTGGGAGAGATGAGGATCCCGGTGCCACCACCCCGCTGACCAGAAGCTCTCGGGGTGTGCGAGAACACATGGGCGGACGAAGAGAGAGCAGTAGGAGTAGCAGTGTTATCTGTGGTGATCCATGTTTCCGTCAGTGCCAAGAAGTCGAGGGACTGGAGGGAGGCATAGGCTGAGATGAACTCTGCCTTGTTGGCCGCAGATCGGCAGTTCCAGAGGCTACCGGAGACCTGGAACTCCACGTGGGTCGTGCGCGCTGGGACCACCAGATTAGGGTGGCCGCAGCCACGCGGTGTGGAGCGTTTGTATGGTCTGTGCAGAGAGGAGAGAACAGGGATAGACAGACACATAGTTGACAGGCTACAGAAGAGGCTACGCTAATGCAAAGGAGATTGGAATGACAAGTGGACTACACGTCTCGAATGTTCAGAAAGTTAAGCTTACGTAGCAAGAATCTTATTGACTAAAATGATTAAAATGATACAGTACTGCTGAAGTAGGCTAGCTGGCAGTGGCTGCGTTGTTGACTTTGTAAGCAATAAATAAGACAGTATTTCTCAAGAAAAGTTTAAGGAAATGGATTTAGGCCTTAAAGTTCAAATGGAATAATAACAACAGTTTGTCATCTTTCCAACAAATTGTCGAAGTTCCAATAGTGAAAGGTATATGAAATACAAATGGTATAGACAGAAATAGTGGACGCGTCAACATTCCTATAATAACTACAACCTAAAATGTTGTAACTGGGAATATTGAAGATCTGGGAATATTGAACCACCAGCTTTCATATGTTCTCATGTTCTGAGCAAGGAACTTAAACGTTAGCTTTTTTTACATGGTACATATTGCACTTTTACTTCCTTCTCTAACACTGTTTTTGCATTATTTAAACCAAATTGAGAATGTTTCATTATTTATTTGAGACTAAACAGATTGTATTGATGTATTATATTAAAGTTCAAATTTTAAAAATAAAGGGAACACTAAAATAACACATCCTAGATCTGAATGAATGAAATATTCTTATTAAATATGTTTTTCTTTACATAGTTGAATGTGCTGAAAACAAAATCACACAAAAATTATCAATGGAAATCAAATGTATCAACCCATGGAGGTCTGGATTTGGAGTCACACTCAAAATTAAAGTGGAAAACCACACTACAGGCTGATACAACTTTGATGTAATGTTCTTAAAACAAGTCAAAATGAGGCTCAGTAGTGTGTGGCCTCCACGTGCCTGTATGACCTCCCTACAATGCCTGGGCATGCTCCTGATGAGGTGGTGGATGGTCTCCTGAGGGATCTCCTCCCAGACCTGCACTAAAGCATCCGCCAACTCCTGGACAGTCTGTGGTGCAACGTGGCACGTTGAGCAGTGTGGTGGATGGAGCGAGACATGATGTCCCAGATGTGCTCAATTGGATTCAGGTCTGGGGAACGGGCGGGCCAGTCCATAGCATCAATGCCTTCCTCTTGCAGGAACTGCTGACACACTCCAGCCACATGAGGTCTAGCATTGTCTTGCATTAGGAGGAACCCAGGGCAAACCACACCAGCATATGGTCTCACAAGGGGTCTGAGGATCTCATCTCGGTACCTAATGGCAGTCAGGCTACCTCTGGCGAGCACATGGAGGGCTGTGCGGCCCCCTAAAGAAATGCCACCCCACACCATGACTGACCCACCACCAAACCGGTCATGCTGGAGGATGTTGCAGGCAGCAGAACGTTCTCCACAGCATCTCCAGACTGTCACATGTGCTCGGTGTGAACCTGCTTTCATGTGTGAAGAGCACAGGGCGCCAGAGGCGAATTTGCCAATCTTGGTGTTCTCTGGCAAATGCCAAACGTCCTGCACGGTGTTGGGCTGTAAGCACAACCCCCACCTGTGGACGTCGGGCCCTCATACCACCCTCATGGAGTCTGTTTCTGACCGTTTGAGCAGACACATACACATTTGTGGCATGCTGGAGTTCATTTTGCAGGGCTCTGGCAGTGCTCCTCCTTGCACAAAGGCGGAGGTAGCGGTCCTACTGCTGGGTTGTTGCCCTCCTACGGCCTTCTCCACATCTCCTGATATACTGGCCTGTCTCCTGGTAGCGCCTCCATGCTCTGGACACTACGCTGACAGACACAGCAAACCTTCTTGCCACATCTCGCATTGATGTGCCATCCTGGATGCACTACCTGAGCCACTTGCGTGGGTTGTAGACTCAGTCTCATGCTACCACTAGAGTGAAAGCACCGCCAGCATTCAAAAGTGACCAAATCATCAGCCAGGAAGCATAGGAACTGAGAAGTGGTCTGTGGTCACCACCTGCAGAACCACTCCTTTATTGGGGGTGTCTTGCTAATTGCCTATAATTTCCACCTGTTTTCTATTCCATTTGCACAAAAGCATGTGCAATTTATTGTCAATCAGTGTTGCTTCCTAAGTGGACAGTTTGATTTCATAGAAGTGTGATTGACTTGGAGTTACATTGTGTTGTTTAAGTGTTCCCTTTATTTTTTTGAGCAGTGTAGTAAAAAATAAAGAAAAACCCTGGTATGAAAAGGTGTGTCCAGCTTTTGACTGGTACTTCATGTAATGGGGAATTGATAGACACGAAGGCAAACAATTCAAACAATGAAGTTATGAAACAATGAACGTGCACAAATTCGCAGGAGAGAGCGCATTCTGGAGAGAGACGTGCATTGTGCATTTTAGCCACATTGACCTTCTTGGACTGTGCCATTCATGCAGCCTCTGCAATGGATTAGTTCACTGAGATGGACGTGAATCAGACCGGTGTCTCGTGTGCCATAAAAAAATACATATATATTTGCTACTGCTCAACTAAAAACAAATCTCGGTCTACTAACAGCCCATCAACCAAACAATTGACCAGTCGACTAGTTGGGGTCATCCCTAAAACGTGCTCAGCTGTAATTTGAGACGTAAACATTGTTTTGTCTTAAGGTGCATTGGAGAGATCCTCCACCAAACACGAAAGAGGCATGATATAATCATTTAATATATCCCCCTGAACCTGGGTGGTGTTAGAGTGAATAGAGTTAAAGTGATCACCTTCTTGCACCAGCTGTGCCCTGGACACCATATGTGAATTGATCGCCCCCCCATCTATATTCAGAGCCCGTGCTGTTAGGATATTGACCTCATTCTGTCAGTAGAAGATGCCTGGTTATTCTTTAAAAGTGCTTTCCTCACCATCTTAAATAAGCATGACCCATTCATAAAAAATAAAAAAAACAGGAACAGATATAGCCCGTGGTTCACTCCAGACCTGACTGCCCGTGACCAGCAAAAAAACATCCTGTGGCGTACGGCATCAAATAGCCCCCCCCCCCGATATGCAACATTTCAGGGAAGTTAGGAACCAATATACACAAGCAGTTAGGAAAGCAATGGCTAGCTTTTTCAAACATAAATGTGCATCCTGCAGCACAAACTCCAAAAAAAGTTCTGGGACACTGTAAAGTCCATGGAGAATAAGAGCACCTCCTCCCAGCTGCCCACTGCAATGCGGCTGGTAAACACCATCACCACCGATAAAGCTACTATAATTGATCATTTCAATAAGCATTTTTCTACGGCAGACCATGCTTTCCACCTGGCCACCACTACCCTGGTCAACAGCCCTGCACCCCCCCACATCAACTTGTCCAAGCATCCTCCATTTCTCCTTCACCCAAACCCAGATAGCTGATATTCTGAAAGAGCTGTACAATCTGGACCCCAACAAATCAGCTGAGCTAGATAATCTGGACCCTCTCTTTCTACAATTATCAGCCGAAATTGTCGCAACCCCTATTACTAGCCTGTTCAACCTCTTTATCGCTTCGTCTGAGATACCCAAAGACTGGAAAGCTGCCGCGGTCATCCAGCTCTTCAAAGGGGGAAGACACTCTAGACCCAAACTGCTACAGACCTATATCTATTCTGCCCTGCCTTTCTAAAGTCTTCAAAAGCCAAATTAACAAACAGATTACCGACCATTTCGAATCTCACCCTACCTTGTCCGCTATGCAATCTGGTTTCTGAGCTGGTCATGGGTGCACCTCAGCCACGCTCAAGGTCCTAAACGATATCATAACCGCCATGGATAAGAGACAATACTGTGCAGCTCTATTCATCTACCTGGTCAAGGCTTTCGACTCTGTAAATCACCACATTCTTATCGGCAGACTCAATAGCCTTGGTTTCTCAAAGGACTGCCTCGCCTGGTTCACCACTACTTCTCAGTCAGACACCAGTGTGTCAAATCAGAGGGACGGTTGTCCGGACATCTGGCAGTCTCTATGGGGGTGCCACAGGGCTCAATTCTCGGGCCGACACTTTTCTCTGTATACTTCAATGATGTCGCTCTTGCTGCTGATGATTCTCTGATCCATCTCTACACAGACAACACCATTCTGTATACTTTTGGCCCTTCTTTGGACACTGTTAACAAACCTCCAAATGAGCTTCAATGCCATACAACTCTCCTTCCGTGGCCTCCACCTGCTCTTAAATGCTAGTAAAACTAAATCCATGCTTTTCAACCGATCGCTGCCCGCACCTGCCCGCCCATCCAGCATCACTACTCTGGACGGTTCTGACTTAGACAAATACCTAGGTGTCTGGTCAGACTGTAAACTATCCTTCCAGACTCACACTAATCTAAAATTAAATCTAGAATCTGCTTCCTATTTCGCAACAAAGCATCCTTCACTCATGCTGCCAAACATACCCTAAAACTGACTATCCTGTCGATACTTGACTTCAGCGATGTCATTTACAAAATAGCCTCCAACACTCTACTCAGCAAATTAGATGTAGTCTATCACAGTGCCATCCGTTTTGTCACCAAAGCCCCATATACAACCCACCACTGCGACCTGTATGCTCTCATTGGCTGACCCTCGCTTCATATTCGTCACCAAACCCACTGGCTCCAGGACATCTATAATTCTTTGCTCGGTAAAGCCCCAGCTTTTCTCAGCTCACTGGTCACCATAGCAGCACCCACCCGTAGCACACGCTCCAGCAGGTATATTTCACTGGTCACCTCCAAAGCCAACACCTACTTTGGCCGCCTTTCCTTCCAGTTCTCTGCTGCCAATGACCAGTAATTTTTGAAATTCATTCCAAAGCTGGAGACCCATATCTCCCTCACTAACTTTAAGCATTAGCTGTCAGAGCAGCTCACAGATCACTGCACATAGCCCATCTGTAATTAGCCCATCCAACTACCGCATCCCCATACTGTTATTTATTCTTTTGCTCCTTTGCACCACAGTAACTCTACTTGCACATTCATCGTCTGCACATTTATCACTCCAGTGTTTAATTGCTCAATTGTAATTATTTTTGCCACTATGGCCTATTTATTGGCTTACCTCCATTAACTTACCTCATTTGCATACACTGTATATAGATTGTACTTCTCCATTTTGTTATTGTGGTTTGTTCATTCCATGTATAACTCTTTGTTGTTGTGTCGCACTGCTCTGCTTTATCTTGGCCAGGTAATAGTTGTAAATGAGAACGTGTTCTCAACTAGCCTACCTGGTTAAGTAAAGGCACATTTTTTGTTATTAAAAAAAAAAATAGATGACATATTTCTTACTGTAAACAGAGGCAAGTCTCCACAGTATTTTTCTATGAGAATGTTCCACAATGTTGTACCCAACTGAATGTGCAATGTGGCATGTAAAAATGAAACCACTAATCTGACATGGCTAGAGTGAATGTGTGGTTTCCACAAGATTATCAAGGAAGGAAAGGAAGGAGGAAACATTTTCAAAGTACTCAAAGCAGACCAAAGGCTACCATTGTGAAAGAGTTTGTACTGAAACACACCCTGTCAGGTCAACCTTAGACTTAAATCTTTTTATATACATATCGTATAACACAACAGTCATACATACTGACATTTTTAAGACTACTTATAAGACTTTTAAAGTCTTTGATCTGGCAATTGAATGGTCAGGTCAGAATAGCTGAATACCAAAGCAGAGCTTGACATTCAAATGAATGACACTAAGTTCAATGATCTGTTGTACTGCAAATATAGACACCAGAATGGGTTCAGTAAATGCACCAGTGTAGGTTTAGTATCAACATTTGACAGAACAGTTTAAGAGAAAAATAAATACAGTGGCAGGCAACCAGTACAACCAACTGACAAAACAGAGACTGGGATATCAAGATAGAGACAGACAGACAATGAGAAATAGAGTGCCACAAACTGAAAATATACAGACAACCCACACACAGACATAGCCACAAGGGCACAGCACACATACATTTTTCATTCATACAAGTTGGGTGCTCTCGCTCTCACACATGCACACTTCACTTACGATCTGTTTCTCTGTGTACTTGTTGGAG
The DNA here is from genome assembly GCF_021184085.1 of Oncorhynchus gorbuscha. NCBI lineage: Eukaryota > Metazoa > Chordata > Actinopteri > Salmoniformes > Salmonidae > Oncorhynchus > Oncorhynchus gorbuscha. Next base: position 35,504,655 of record NC_060188.1, read on the forward strand.
CTGAGCAGGTTGACAGCCTCCATGTGTCCAAAATCAATGTCATGTCCCAGCAGGAAGATGAAGAGCAGCTTGCAGACATACTTCTTCTTACTATAGCCATCCAGTGCCTTGTCCCCCTTGAACTTGGAGCGGATGTTGGCCAGCTCCTTATTGATCCGCTTGATCTCCGCCTCCTTGCTCTTGCCTGAGGAGGAAGTAGGGTAGCAATTTAAGTTTGGATTCAAGTTAATACTTTATTGCCATACCAACCAAAGTCATAAGGAATTAGATGTAATGCAACTCATTAAAAACAAGGACAAAGAAAATACACATATACATACCAGGGATTGACATTCAGGTAAATTTGCCAGTGGCACACCACGAGAATGTGAATAACGCGAGTAATTTCAATAGCAGGTGATTTTGATCTTTAATTTCTGGGCTGATCAAGTAGTCTAGAGAGTTCATACAGACATTGGCAAGTCAAATTGAAGGACTTTTTCAAGTGCTTCATTGTAATTTTCAAGGTCCTAAATTATATATTTAATTGTTGTACTAGCCTATAGAACCCCCCCCACCTACATTCGTATGCATTACAACTAAAAACATTTATTAGGCCTTCCCAATGGCATTATGCGTTGAAATGCACATTTTCTATATTTTAGAATGTCAGAACAATGTGGGCATGGCCTGGCTAAATAAACAATATTGGAATTGAGAACTACGTGTCGGAGGCAGAAGCAGCAGAAACGAGGAAACAGCCCTTGCTTTAGCCTAATTGTCTAAGAAAATTCAGGAGATAGGAAACCCCAATTGAATTCGGTCTATAATCAATAGCCTAACAATTAAATATGCCTGGCTTTATAAATCATCCATATACAGCATATTTGGAAAGTATTCAGACCACTTCCCTTTAACCACATTTTGTTACATGACAGCCTTATTCTAAAACCGATTAAATTAGACTTTTTGCCTCATTAATCTACATCACAATACCCCATAATGAAAAAGAGAAAACAGATTTTTAGACCTTTTTTTTTAAAGTACCTTTTTTTACATAAGTATTCAGACCCTTTGCTATGAGACTCAAAATTGAGCTCAGGTGCATCCTGTTTCCATTGATCGTCCTAGAGATGTTTCTACAACGTAGAGTCCACCTGTGGTAAATTCAAATGATTGGACATGATTTGGAAAGGCACACACCTGTCTATATAAAAGGTCCCACAGTTTACAGTGCATGTCAGAGCAAAAACCAAGCCATGAGGTCGAAAGAAATGCCTGTTGAGCTCCGAGACAGGATTGTGTTGGGGCACAGATCTGGGACATGGTACCTAAACATTTCAGCAGCATTGAAGGTCCCCAAGAGCACAGTGGCCTTCATCATTCTTAAATTGAAGAAGTTTGGAACCACCAAGACCAACCTGCCAAACTGAGCAATCAGGGGAGAAGGACCTTGGTCAGGGAGGTGACCAAGAACCCGATGGTCACTCTGACAGAGCTCCAGAGTTCCTCTGTGGAGATAGGAGAACCTTCGAAAAGGACAATCATCTCTGCAGCACTCCACCAATCAGGCCTTTATGGTAGAGTGGTCAGACGGAAACCACTCCTCAGTAAAAGGGATGACAGCCCACTTGGAGTTTTCCAAAAGGCACCTAAAGACTGAAACCAAGATTGAACTCTTTGGCCTGAATCAAAGCGTCACGTCTGGAGCAAACCTGACACCATCCCTACGGTGAAGAATGGTGGTGGCAGCATCAGCAGCAGGAACTGGGAGACTAGTCAGGATCGAGGGATCCTTGATGAAAACCTGCTCCAGAGCGCTCAGGATCTCACACTGGGGGCGAAGGTTCACCTGCCAAAAAGACAATGGGACAAGGCTTTGGGACAAGTCTCTGAATGTCCTTGAGTGGCTCAGCCAGAGCCCAGACTTGAACCCGATCAAACAACTCTGGAGACCTGAAAATAGCTGTGCAGCGACACTCCCCATTCAACCTGACAGAGCTTGAGAGGATCTGCAGAGAAGAATGGGAAAAAGACTATTTTTGTTACTTCCCAGTCCCTGCAGTTCCATAAGGTGTATTTTTACCTGCCACCTCTGGTGGCATGTCTTGTGGGGTATGCATGGGTGTCCGACCTGTGGGTGTCAGCTTGTCAACACCTCTTACAAAAATAAGTCAATCTCTCTTCCACTTTGAGCCATGAAAAGATTGACATGCATGTCATTAATGTTAGCTCTCTGTGTGTACTTTTAAGGGCCAGCCGTGCTGCCCTGTTCTGAGCCAACTGCAATTTTCCCAAGTTCCTCTTTGTGGCACCTGACCACACGACTGAACAGTAGTCCAGGTGTGACAAAACCAGGGCCTGTAGAACCTGCCTTGTTAATAGTGTTGTTAAGGCAGAGCAGTGATTTATTATGGACAGACGTCTCCCCATTTTAGCTACTGTTGTGTCAATCTGTTTTAACAGTTTACAATCCCAGGTTACTCCAATCAGTTTAGTCACCTCAACTTACTCAATTTCAACATTAATCATTACGAGATGTAGTTGCAATTTTTTCTCAGGTTTTTGCCTACCATATGAGTTCTGTTATACTCACAGACATCATTCAAACGGTTTTAGAAACTTCAGTGTTTTCTATCCAAATCTACTTATAATATGCATACATTAGCAACTGGGCCTGAGTTGCAGGCAGTTTACTCTGGGCATCTTATTCATCCAAGCTATTCAATACTGCCCCCAGCCATAAGAAGTTAAAATCCCCAGATGCAATAAATGGGGCCTCAGGATATGAGGTTTCCAATTCTTGCGGTATGGTTATTGCACGTCAATACGGCAATTTCAAATCTGAATTTGATTAATCATGCAGCCCTATAATCTAAGGTTGTGTTGTGCCCATAAATGTACTAACATTTGAATAAAAATTGACATTTCAACTGGTACCACAAAGATGGTTGAAGGTCCGCACATAAGAGAATGTTGACATGAATGGGAATATATGTCGTTTTAAATTATACAGTCAAGCCTCCATTGGAATCCTATTGAAATCATAGAAATATAGATAATTGAATAGACATGACCATTAAGTTTACATTCGACGGTGGGTGGACCGGCAGTTTGTGGTTATAATAAGAAGTTAAAATGTCAGTTCAATTTAAATGTCAATGGTGTACCAGCTGGATTCCAGTGGTCTGAAAGGATAGGTCCATTCTATGAATTACATTTCTATGACTGAAATGACACCCACCCTGTATTCGAGAGCATGTTGCGTCTCAACCGATGGCAGGCACAACACAAATACCTATGAGTTTACGCGTTTTTAGATAATTGTTGTTAAATCAATAATTGTTTATTTTAATGATATCAAACTCAAAAGTTTATATTTTTCCAGGGATGAGGACATGGATGTCTCATGGTATGGTGGGGTATGCAAAATGAGTAAACTTCAAGAACCTTTAACTGCTGAATGTTTTGGAATTCAGGTCCAAAAAGTCACTGACCACTTCTTCCACGGGCAAACATGTACAGAAAGTTATGTTTAAATCATAAGGGGTGCTGTCAAAAAGTGATTGAATTCAATTGGATTCATAGTTTATTGGATTCATCTTAATATGCTCTTGAACTATGTAGTAGGCCTATATAATCCAAGGTTAATCTAAAGGTTTAGCCTACATTATTTGACTAAAACTGACTCACAAAATGTCTGGAAACAATAATAATATGCTGCATAGAACATGAGCAAGTGGACACAAACATGCAGGTCCCATGCATGACCAATAAGGTTATGAGGAAACCACACCATTCATAATTTGAGACGTAAATTTAAGGAACGCTAATAACAAAAGAAAAGTTGTGTGTCAAGAGGCGACCGTTTTCAAGAGTGAGGGGAGGGGTAAAAATGCTCTTGGAGCCTCTTCACACTTCCTACAATGTTCGTAAAAATAACATTGGCTACACATATTACTCAAATGTATACTTGCATACTTGCTACATCTTAACCTCTACCCCCAGAGGTAGCGCACGACACTCGCCCGACAGTTGCCCCCATGAAGCAGGGCAGTGTAAACATTGTTTCCTTGAGCCAACACTCCTAGAGTCTAAATGGTAATAGCAGAGCAATCTTTTTTTAACTGTTGAAATGTGTAGGCATTATCCTAATATGAGACTTGTTTTATTGAGTTTTACCTGAAATTACAGTAACAGCCCATTACATTTTTTTAATTGTTGCAGCAGCCACCAGCTGCACTGAGCCACATAAAACTATCAAAGCCCATCCCCACCACCAATGTATGTAGATCATACAAACAGGATATGTTTTTTCATTTGTAACATTGCGTGATGATTTCAGAGGTGGCACCATAGGTCCCAGGGTGGTTGGGGTGGAAATAGTTGTCCTTGGGCCCAGTTTTTACTGATCTGGTCAATGAATGAAATGCTATTTTGTGTCAATTCGCCAATTGGCAACCCATCCCTTATGGGATTAAATGACACAAACAAACATTACAATAATTCACTGTGGTAATTCAGTGACAATTCTTCTTCTGGTGTTCTCTGCAGTGTGCATTGCATAAAGAGTGAAAAAATGTCAGGTATAAATCAATACATTATAGTAAATAAGGCTATCCAAACAATAATTATATCCCTAGAGCAGTAAAATAATATACATATATAAATAAATACAGAAAAATTAAACAGAAGGCATTTGAACCCAGTAAGCTAGTAGGCTAAGATAATCAACTCTGGACAGTAGTTGTAGCATATGTCATAGTAATAAATCAGCTGTAAAAAGTGGTTTTATATGAGCTATGATGGGACCAGATTTTTTCTAATTATGTCATATGGTAAAACAAAAACGTGGACAAACTCCTGGCCCTAGGGAGGATGAAAAAATGTAAATCCTTTACATAGACAACAACTGCGATTGGACAATAAAAATATCATGGCTGAGCTAGCTTTATACAGGGTTGCATTGTGTAGGCCTTTGCATCTGTAATTAAAAAGATACTCGTACACTATGTCATTACTAGTGTTGATTGGGTTGAAGAGAGAAAAGCCTTACTGTACAAATCAGGGGGACTGATGGGAAAAGGACAAGAGGTGGGACAGAGGAGGGACGGGGAGGGTGTGAATAAGGGTGAAAGTCAAGATATTAGTGTGTGACTGTGTGTCCATTTCAAATAGAGGCAGTCCTTGACATTGCAGTTTAGACACTAGACTAAGGTAAGGTGTGTGCTGTTGTGGTCCTGTGTAGCTCAGTTGGTAGAGCATGGCGCTTGTAACGCCAGGGTAGTGGGTTCGATCCCCGGGACCACCCATACGTAGAATGTATGCACACATGACTGTAAGTCGCTTTGGATAAAAGCGTCTGCTAAATGGCATATATTATTATTATATATTATTTTGAGTTTTGATATTGTGATCTCAGACAGCAGTCTATTCCAAACTATTCCAAATTAATCTCATGTTAACCCCACAACAACACTAGCAGTCTTGCAACCTTTTCAGGTCCTGTTTTTGGTTTTCTGTTGTTTATCATGTTTGAAAGAGGGGCAAGGTACCCTAAATGCCCCCTTACGAAAAAAGATTGCAAGTCAGAACACAGTATAACTGCAGTATACCACATCCAAAATAAAAAAATTATTTACTCCAATAATTTTGACATGTAACTGCAGTTAGACTGCAGTATAACTGCGTCCAAAATACCACAGTTGACTGCTGTCACTGCACTTGTTTTGCAAGGGCCAGCTTTACATGCAACAGTTGGAGGCTGTAAGCGAGACACTGTCTAGTATTCGAAACGCTTGCATTTTCCCTTACAAAAAAAGATAGCAGTTTTGAAACTGCAGTAAAAGTAAACTAACTGCAGTCGACTGTGGTATTTTTATTGCAGAATAACTGCAGTAACAAAAAAAATATATATTGTACCCAGTATTTGCAGCATAATGCAGTTATACTGCACTCTGATTGCAATCTTTTTTCATAAGGGTTAATGTGCACAAGGTATATCCCATGGATATATTGGTTTCTCTGTCCTCCTATTCTCTGTCCTCACAATTCATGTGTGGTGTTTGTGTGTGTATTTTGAGTGAGTGAGAAAGAGTCTTCTGCCCCGTCATGACAGTGGCTATGAAAAATGGCAGTGTCACGCACAATAAATGTATAATGTATGGATAATGTGTGTATGTGTGCGCGCTATGACAGGCAATGCACTCGGCATAGGCCAGGCCTATAATTAGAAAAACTGGATTAGCAACATGTGTATATTATTCCAACTATTAACAATACATTAATGGAATTAAACTAGGTAGGCGCAAACACAATATCGACTACTATGCTGCGTGTGGCGACCAATTCTAATCGACCCAGTCATTCAACTGGCCGGTTTAGCTACTCTAACGTTATATCTGAACAGCGATACAACATAACTGTCCATTCAGTCCTGCTTCATTTCGCCCTATGCGACTGCCTGATAAATTTATTATCACAAAAAAAACAGAACAAAATTGACCCTGGTGGCCCGTCGCGATATCAACAGTCAGCTACCCTGCTTCTGTTCTGGTGCAGGTGACGTGAACAGCAGTGGCAACATCTAATGAGTAGCGGCCTAGTAGTATGCTACGAGTCGGACACACAACACATCATCACGGTCGACCGTGCATCATCACAAGCACACTAGTAGGCAGCGCAAATTGAAAAGGGATGAGGTGCAGCAGCAATTGTGACCGCGAATGACCTCTCCATAGCAGTAACCCCCTCCTATCTCCTTACCATCTAGGTTAGCAAGATGTTTCACTTTACACCACTACATTTCAGGGCACACTTGCAAACAAATGTCTGTAGACCAAATGTCGTCCACCGTGCAAATGTTTATAATAACATGGCACGTTGAAAAGCGAATCAATGATGGGAAAAAAATATATACTTACAATTCCGTATGTCCGAAATGAACACCGCTAATCCGCGCATCCCATCTCCCTTCGACACAGCCGGCATTTTTACTCGTTTCTCTGTCCTCACTCCGGCCTTTCTCGTAGAAAATGAATTGTCGACGGTCAGCTATCAGTACAGTGTATGTTACCTTGTTTCCTAGCTAGTTAGCAAGCTAACCAACTCAACAGTTTCTTTCCTTGGCGTTTTACCAAAGACAGCACGTTTATAATAGCTTGCTAGCACATTTGCTAGCTATATAGATTAGCTAGTTTGGATGACCGTGCCGTGGATCAACTCAGCAGGCTAGCAGTATTGGTTACTCCAAATGTATCCGTGTTAACTAGCCGACGTTTCCGCTGGCTAGCAAATTCATTCAAACCTTCCCTTCGTTCACGACCAAATGACCGTTAAAGTACACTCAGTTGTAACTAACTATATTTACCCGCTAAATGTATTAAAGTTATATATACAGGTATCAGAGTAAAAGCAGAATGCCAAAAAATAGCGACTCGGTCTGATCTTTGACTGTCAGTGAGTCACGCACGGCAAGCTAGCTAAACAGCTACGTTAGCTGGCTAGCTAGCTATATCAAATGTTGGAAAACATCACCAGTTGACCGTGATCAGTCAGCACACAATCGTATTTCCACGATGTATCTATACCAAGAATGACGTGTGTCTGACGGCTAAACGAAGAGAATTCGATGTCGTCAATAATTTATGTCAATTCGATACTCGGTAGCCTTGGACAAGGCTCGTGACAGCACAAGCAGCGCGACCACTAGACGTGTTCGTTTTGCGCAGACTCTGGCGCTTCTTTTTTCTCTTGTCTCGTACTCACCAGTGTGTTGTGAACAACATTCGCGTGAGCAACAATAGTGGAATCCGCGGTTCGCCTTCAAAATAAAAGTCCCCCGTTGAAACTGATGAAAACAGATACAAATTGTCAAATCATGCCTCAGTTATGGACTAGATCATGCTAAACAAGGACGGAATGTTGTTATATAAATTCAACAAAAGACAATTATTAGTTCATTTGACCCCAAAAAGTTGACAAAAATATTAGCATCTTAGCTCTTATTGTGGGACTCTGAAACCACTGAAATGAGCAACAATAAGCTCACTAGTCAGCCTGTATAATGAAAATTCATATTGCACTGTGCAGCCTAACCTATGGATTGTACACCCATGAAATGGGGTATCACCATAGTGCCCTCTAAGCTCACCACAAAGCTCAACTGGGTCCTGGGCTTCCTGGCGGGGCCGTCCCCTGATTGTGGTCTTCAGAAGGAACCAGGATGCTCCATCCTCATCAATAAAGCCACCGAGAGATGGTCAAAAATGTGAAGTTCCTTGACGTACAAATCTCAGAGGAACTGAAACGGTCAAACCAGACGGACATCGTGGTTAAGAAGGCGTCACAGCGACACTTCAACGTCAGGAAGCTGAAGAAATTTGGCCTGTCCCGAGGGCCCTCACAATTTTCTACAGGATCTCCATCGAGAGCATATTGTCGGGCTGCATCACAGCCTGGTACGGCAACTCTATCACTGTTGACCGCAAGGATGTACAGATTGTGGTACGCTCAGCCAAATGCACCATTGGGTGCACATTGCCTGAACCTCCAAAACCCCTACAACACCAGGTGTCGCAGGAAGGCAAAGAAGATCATCAAGGACCTTAAAACCCAAGCCACAGCCTGTTCCATCACTCAGACGTGGGCAGTATAGTAGCATCATGGCAAAAACTGTGAGACTGGCCAATAGCTTCTACTCCCAGACCACCAGGCTGCTGAATAGTCACCACTAGGCAGCTACATGCTCCCCCTGTCCCCCTCCTGCCCCCCAGACTTCCTGTGCATCTGACTAATAAACTAATGTAATCTAATCTATCAGCCTATTCAGTGACACTCACAGAACACAACTGGGTAGGGTTTACACAAATATTAGCATCTTAGCTCTTATTGCAGGACTTTGAATGTGGGAAATCAACTTCCCAGTCTGTCTATTGTGTGTATTGGACATTCATATTGCAATGTACAGCCGAAACCAGTGGTCATCAATTACCTTATCATTCTTTAAGGCATTCCTAGTCGATCATCAAACATTTCTGTAGAAAAGCCAATGATAAAGGCTTGCGCTCCTTTTTTTTCTTATTTGTGTTTCACTGTAGGCGGTCAGTGCACTTGATTCAGAAGCCCTGGCACCGGGTAGGCAAAGTGTTCCCATTATTTAACCATTTCATGACTAACTCTGCCTGCCTGGAGGACCGGGAGATCTGTGGGTAAATCGAGTGTGCCTACTGCGTTGGCCAATCGCATAGCTCAAATCACACTGTCTACAGCTTTTAAAACAATGACCAGAGGGAGACTGTCAAAGAATACAGCAAGAGCTGCTGTTTTTATGAGTGAGTTCATGTTTAAGTTTCTATTCAGCACTGTTTTTATTCAACACTATTACAAAACATAAAACACTCATGTCCTTACTTCCACTTAAAATCAAATCAAATTTATTTATATAGCCCTTCGTACATCAGCTGATATCTCAGTGCTGTACAGAAACCCAGCCTAAAACCCCAAACAGCAAGCAATGCAGGTGTAGAAGCACGGTGGCTAGGAAAAACTCCCTAGAAAGGCCAAAACCTAGGAAGAAACCTAGAGAGGAACCAGGCTATGTGGGGTGGCCAGTCCTCTTCTGGCTGTGCCGGGTGGAGATTATAACAGAACATGGCCAAGATGTTCAAACGTTCATAAATGACCAGCATGGTCGAATAATAATAAAGCAGAACAGTTGAAACTGGAGCAGCAGCACGGCCAGGTGGACTGGGGACAGCAAGGAGTCATCATGTCAGGTAGTCCTGGGGCATGGTCCTAGGGCTCAGGTCCTCCGAGAGAGAGAAAGAAAGAGAGAAGGAGAGAATTAGAGAACGCACACTTAGATTCACACAGGACACCGAATAGGACAGGAGAAGTACTCCAGATATAACAAACTGACCCTAGCACCCCGACACATAAACTACTGCAGCATAAATACTGGAGGCTGAGACAGGAGGGGTCAGGAGACTTGCGTTGCAGCTGCATTGAATGAGTAGCCAAGTGTATCAATAGCCATGCATTTTTATTATTATTAGCAGATTTTTTTAATACTGAAGAATATTCACATTATTTGGTTGTAGGAACAACATGAATTTGTGCTTGAGGCAGATACAGAGCCAGAGCGACTCGAGTTTTGCCATCAGGTGAAAAACGGTGTTCCCCCTCTCTGGTCAGTCTCACCTGAGGAAAGGAAGGAGAGAGCAGGGACCATGTCTCTCTCCCTCCGCTGAGATGTATGGTTCAACTGGGAACACAGAAACAAACAAGGTCAAATCATGATGTTATGCAGGTGAATGAGGACCCAAAAGCGACTTGGCGAAAACAGAGTCTTTAATCCAGTTTAAGGAAATAGCAATACTCCTAGACAAATCGGAGCGGTAAATAAAGCATAAAAAACAATTCCACTCGTAATCACGAGAACTGACTGGAGACTCGATAATAAACTGCAGGTTGCCTCGGGAAGGCACTTGACCGTAGCAGACTCAGACACCTGCTCACCACGCAGCATCTGAGGGAAACACAACACGACAGGGCGATACAAAGACACAGCACGGTGAACAATATACAAGGATCCGACAGGACAGAAACGGAAAACAAGGGGAGAAATAGGGACTCTAATCAGGGGAAAAGATAGGGAACAGGTGTGGGAAGACTAAATGATTGATTAGGGGAATAGGAACAGCTGGGAGCAGGAACGGAACGATAGAGAGAAGAGAGAGAGGGAGGGAGAGAGAAAAAGGGGAACGAACCTAAAAAGACCAGCAGGGGGAAAACGAACAGAAGGAAAAGCAAAATGACAAGACAATATAAGACAAAACATGACACATGATGTCAGTGATCTTCAGGTCGGGAAAGTCGGAGCTCTAGAAAAAGGCCAGAGTTCCCGACTTGGAATTCCGAGTTTGATGATGATCGGAGATCATTTTTTCCCGGGTTCCACAGTTGTCTTGAACACTCGGAAGTCTGAGATTTCTTGAATGCGGCATAATGCTGGACATTTCCGACTGATCAAGACAACTGGGAACTCAGAAAAAACTAGATCCAACTGGGAAAAATAGCTTTAAATGGTCATTGAAGACGCAAATATTTGTGTAAACTCTACATAATTGTGTTCTGTTGCTGTCACCGAGTAGGCGCATGGTTGCACAATCTATAGCTTAGGCTCAGTCCAATATGAACGTTAAATAGGCACAATAGGCTGTATAGTGAGCTGATTTCCCACAGTTAACATTCCCCAATAAGAGGTAAGACGCTAATATTTGTATAAACTCTACATAGTTGTGTTCTGTGGGTGTCACCGAGTAGGCTGATACCCCATTTCATAGGTGCAAAATATAGGTTAATCTGTACATTGCAATATGAATGTTCAATAGACATAGATTGACTGGTGAGCTTAATGTTGCTCATTTGAGTGGTTTCAGAGTCCTGCAATAAGAGCTAAAACGCGGATATTTGTGTAGACACTTAACAGTTGTGTTCTGTAAGTGTCATTGAGTTGGCTGATATCCCATTTAATGGGTACACAATCCATAGGTTGGGCTGTACAGTTCAATGTGAATGGCCAATACACACAATAGACCGACTGGAAAGGGGATTTCCCACAATCAAAATCCTGCAATAAGAGCTAAGATGCTAATATTTGTGTAAACTCTACATAGATGTGTTCTGTGGGTGTCACTGAGTAGGTTGATACATCATTTCATAGGTGCAAAATCCATAGGTTAGGCTGAACAGTATATATAAGTATGCCCCCAATGCAATTCTGAATTGCAATTATATATATATATCTATCTAAAGATATATATATAACAGAGGCCTCCTAAGGGGCGCAGTGGCCTAAGGCACTAGCTGTTCCACTAGTGAACCTGGTTCGAGTCCAGGCTCTGTCACAGCTGGCTCCGACCGGGAGACCCATGGGGCGGCGCACAATTGGCCCAGCGTCGTCCAGGTTAGGGGAGGGTTTGGCCGGCAGGGATGTTCCTGTCACATTGTGCACTAGCAACTCCTGTGACGGGTCGGGCGCAATGCACGCTGACACGGTCATCAGGTGTAAGATGTTTCTTCTGACACATTGGTTCTTCCGGGTTTTGCGGGCGTTGTGTCAAGAAGCAGTGTGACTTGGTTGGGTTGTGTTTCGGAGGACGCACGGCTCTCAACCTTTGCCTCTCCTGAGTCCGTACGGAAGTTGCAGCGTTGGGACAGGACTGTAACTACCAATTAGGAGAAAAAGGGGTAAAAAATAAATACAATTATATATATATCCAACCTTTTTTTGTTGAATTATCTAGTCCAATTGTGCCATGACTATACTATTTTTATCAGTTTGAATCAGTTTCAATGGAGGACTTTTATTTTGATGGCGAACTGCTGATTTCACTATTATTTCTCACACTAATTTTGTTCACGACAAACACAATACCTGATTGGTGGAATGTTGACGATTTGCTCATCTCAAAATTGGACCCTTGGGTGACAAAAATTGGACCCTTGGGTGACACAAAATCTGCCATATGTAAATTAGTTTAAGTGCATTTTTTACATGGCATATTAATTTAATTTATTATTATATTATTATTATATATTAATGACAAAGATTTGAGAGAAATAATACAATTGTTTTATAAATGTAGTCTGGCTTTTTAACTGAAGTAAGTTGGTTTCTTGCCCCCCCATATAAATGTGTCCATCCTTTGCCTTTCACCTTTAAAAAAATCTTATTTAAGTTTTATTTAACTAGGCAAACCACTTAAGAACAAATTCATATTTACAATGACGGCCTAACTTTCCTCTAGTCATAGCAGTAAGCTCAATGTTACTAGCTCGTACTACTGCTAAGCCTCATCAATAATGTCTGCTCTGCACTTTCTGCAAATACTTAACAAATGAAGGACTTGACTAAAGCCTAATATTGAGGATACCAATGCAACCCATTTTTTAAAACTTATTTATTACCAATTGTAATGTGAAAGACATTGATTTGATGATGTGTCATGGTCAGGTTAATTATCTATTTTTGTGAGTGTTATCGTCCTCTGGGAAAGGTGGTGGTCAATATTTCCATCTTTCAGATGAAACCTCCAACTGAAGATCTGTTCAGACTCTTTTAGGGCCAGTTTTCCAGAGCATTGTTGGACTTAAAATCCCTTGACCCCCCCTGATACCATATTTGCTTCAGTGTCCCTAGCCTGTTGGCTCCACTGCAACGCTTCCCTGTTCAAATAAAGCTGCATATGTCATGTTTGTCATTTATTATCATGTCTTGTCCCTGTGCTCCCCATTCTATTCGTTTCCCTCTGCTGGTCTTATTAGGTTCTTTCCCTCTTTCTATCCCTCTCTCTCCCCCCTCCCTCTCTCACTCTCTCGCTCTCTCTTCTCTCTATCGTTCCGTTCCTGCTCCCAGCTGTTCCTATTCCCCTAATCATCATTTAGTCTTCCCACACCTGTTCCCGATCCTTTCCCCTGATTAGAGTCCCTATTTATTCCTTTGTGTTCCGTTCCTGTCCCGTCGGTTCCTTGTTTAGTATTCACCATGCTGTGATTGCGTTTCGCCCTGTCCTGTCGTGTTTTTGCTGTGATTGTGTATCGCCCTGTCCTGTCGTGTTTTTTGCCTTCATCAGATGCTGCGTGTGAGCAGGTGTCTCTGTCAACTACGGCCTGCGCCTACCCGAAGCGACCTGCAGTCTGTGGCCGCTTCTCCTGTTATTCCCCTCTACAGACTAGAGGATTTCTGTTATTCCCTGTTTGGACTTGAATAAACTCTGTTTCTGTTAAGTCGCTTTTGGGTCCTCTATCACCTGCATGACAGAAGGAACCGACCAAGGAATGGACCCAGCGACTTCAGACGCTCGTTACACTGCCGTCAAGATCCAAGGAGCCATGCTCGGCAGACACGAGCAGGAATTGTCTGCTGCTCGCCATGCCGTGGAGAACCTGGCCGCTCAGGTTTCCGACCTCTCTGGACAGTTCCAGAGTCTACGTCTCGTGCCACCTGTTACTTCCTGGCCTGCCGAGCCTCCAGAACCTAGGGTTAATAACCCACCTTGCTACTCCGGGCAGCCCACTGAGTGCCGCTCCTTTCTCACGCAGTGTGAGATTGTGTTCTCTCTCCAACCCAACACATACTCTAGAGAGAGAGCTCGGGTTGCTTACGTCATTTCACTCCTTACTGGCCGGGCTCGAGAATGGGGCACAGCTATCTGGGAGGCAAGGGCTGATTGCTCTAACAAGTTCCAGAACTTTAAAGAGGAGATGATTCGGGTTTTTGACCGTTCAGTTTTTGGTAGGGAGGCTTCTAGGGCCCTGGCTTCCTTATGCCAAGGTGAACGGTCCATAACGGATTATTCTATTGAGTTTCGCACTCTTGCTGCCTCTAGTGAGTGGAACGAGCCGGCGCTGCTCGCTCGTTTTCTGGAGGGACTCCACGCAGTGGTTAAGGATGAGATTCTCTCCCGGGAGGTTCCTTCAGATGTGGACTCTTTGATTGCTCTCGCCATCCGCATAGAACGACGGGTAGATCTTCGTCACCGGGCTCGTGGAAGAGAGCTCGCATCAACGGTGTTTCCCTGCTCCGCATCGCAACCATCTCCCTCCTCTGGCTTTGAGACTGAGCCCATGCAGCTGGGAGGGATTCGCATCTCGACTAAGGAGAGGGAACGGAGGATCACCAACCGCCTGTGCCTCTATTGCGGAGTTGCTGGACATTTTGTTAATTCATGTCCAGTAAGAGGCCAGAGCCCATCAGTAAGCGGAGGGCTACTGGTGAGCGCTACTACTCAGGTCTCTTCATCTAGATCTTGTACTACTATGTCGGTCCATCTACGCTGGACCGGTTCGGGTGCTACATGCAGTGCCTTGATTGACTCTGGGGCTGAGGGTTGTTTCATGGACGAAGCATGGGTTCGGAAACATAACATTCCTTTCAGACCGTTAGACAAGCCTACGCCCATGTTTGCCTTAGATGGTAGTCATCTTCCCAGTATCAAATTTGAGACACTACCTTTAACTCTCACAGTATCTGGTAACCACAGTGAGACTATTTCTTTTTGATTTTCCGTTCACCGTTTACACCTGTTGTTTTGGGTCATCCCTGGCTAGTATGTCATAATCCTTCTATTAATTGGTCTAGTAATTCTATCCTATCCTGGAACGTTTCTTGTCATGTGAAGTGTTTAATGTCTGCCATCCCTCCCGTTTCTTCTGTCCCTACTTCTCAGGAGGAACCTGGCGATTTGACAGGAGTGCCGGAGGAATATCATGATCTGCGCACGGTCTTCAGTCGGTCCCGAGCCAACTCCCTTCCTCCTCACCGGTCGTATGATTGTAGTATTGATCTCCTTCCGGGGACCACTCCTCCTCGAGGTAGACTATACTCTCTGTCGGCTCCCGAACGTAAGGCTCTCGAGGATTATTTGTCTGTGTCTCTTGACGCCGGTACCATAGTGCCTTCTTCCTCTCCGGCCGGGGCGGGGTTCTTTTTGTTAAGAAGAAGGACGGTACTCTGCGCCCCTGCGTGGATTATCGAGGGCTGAATGACATAACGGTTAAGAATCGTTATCCGCTTCCCCTTATGTCATCAGCCTTCGAGATTCTGCAGGGAGCCAGGTGCTTTACTAAGTTGGACCTTCGTAACGCTTACCATCTCGTGCGCATCAGAGAGGGGGACGAGTGGAAAACGGCGTTTAACACTCCGTTAGGGCATTTTGAGTACCGGGTTCTGCCGTTCGGTCTCGCCAATGCGCCAGCTGTTTTTCAGGCATTAGTTAATGATGTTCTGAGAGACATGCTGAACATCTTTGTTTTTGTCTATCTTGACGATATCCTGATTTTTTCTCCGTCACTCGAGATTCATGTTCAGCACGTTCGACGTGTTCTACAGCGCCTTTTAGAGAATTGTCTCTACGTAAAGGCTGAGAAGTGCTCTTTTCATGTCTCCTCCGTTACTTTTCTCGGTTCCGTTATTTCCGCTGAAGGCATTCAGATGGATTCCGCTAAGGTCCAAGCTGTCAGTGATTGGCCCGTTCCAAGGTCACGTGTCGAGTTGCAGCGCTTTTTAGGTTTCGCTAATTTCTATCGGCGTTTCATTCGTAATTTCGGTCAAGTTGCTGCCCCTCTCACAGCTCTTACTTCTGTCAAGACGTGTTTTAAGTGGTCCGGTTCCGCCCAGGGAGCTTTTGATCTTCTAAAAGAACGTTTTACGTCCGCTCCTATCCTCGTTACTCCTGACGTCACTAGACAATTCATTGTCGAGGTTGACGCTTCAGAGGTAGGCGTGGGAGCCATTCTATCCCAGCGCTTCCAGTCTGACGATAAGGTTCATCCTTGCGCTTATTTTTCTCATCGCCTGTCGCCATCTGAGCGCAACTATGATGTGGGTAACCGTGAACTGCTCGCCATCCGCTTAGCCCTAGGCGAATGGCGACAGTGGTTGGAGGGGGCGACCGTTCCTTTTGTCGTTTGGACAGACCATAAGAACCTTGAGTACATTCGTTCTGCCAAACGACTTAATGCCCGTCAAGCTCGTTGGGCGTTGTTTTTCGCTCGTTTCGAGTTTGTGATTTCTTACCGTCCGGGTAGCAAGAACACCAAGCCTGATGCCTTATCCCGTCTGTTTAGTTCTTCTGTGGCTTCTACTGATCCCGAGGGGATTCTTCCTTATGGGCGTGTTGTCGGGTTAACAGTCTGGGGAATTGAAAGACAGGTTAAGCAAGCACTCACGCACACTGCGTCGCCGCGCGCTTGTCCTAGTAACCTCCTTTTCGTTCCTGTTTCCACTCGTCTGGCTGTTCTTCAGTGGGCTCACTCTGCCAAGTTAGCTGGTCATCCCGGTGTTCGAGGCACTCTTGCGTCTATTCGCCAGCGCTTTTGGTGGCCGACTCAGGAGCGTGACACGCGCCGTTTCGTGGCTGCTTGTTCGGACTGCGCGCAGACTAAGTCGGGTAACTCTCCTCCTGCCGGTCGTCTCAGACCGCTCCCCATTCCTTCTCGACCATGGTCTCACATCGCCTTAGACTTCATTACCGGTCTGCCTTTGTCTGCGGGGAAGACTGTGAGAGCCGCCAATAAACGCAGGATTAAGAGTCCAAGGTATTGTTGCGGCCAGAGAGTGTGGCTTTCCACTCGCAACCTTCCTCTTACGACAGCTTCTCGTAAGTTGACTCCGCGGTTCATTGGTCCGTTCCGTGTCTCCCAGGTCGTCAATCCTGTCGCTGTGCGACTGCTTCTTCCGCGACATCTTCGTCGCGTCCATCCTGTCTTCCATGTCTCCTGTGTTAAGCCCTTTCTTCGCACCCCGTTCGTCTTCCCTCCCCCCTCCCGTCCTTGTCGAGAGCGCACCTATTTACAAGGTACATAAGATCATGGACATGCGTTCTCGGGGACGGGGTCTCCAATACTTAGTGGATTGGGAGGGTTACGGTCCTGAGGAGAGGAGTTGGGTTCCGTCTCGGGACGTGCTGGACCGTTCACTCATCGATGATTTCCTCCGTTGCCGCCAGGATTCCTCCTCGAGTGCGCCAGGAGGCGCTCGGTGAGTGGGGGGTACTGTCATGTTTGTCATTTATTATCATGTCTTGTCCCTGTGCTCCCCATTCTATTCGTTTCCCTCTGCTGGTCTTATTAGGTTCTTTCCCTCTTTCTATCCCTCTCTCCCCCTCCCTCTCTCACTCTCTCGCTCTCTCTTCTCTCTATCGTTCCGTTCCTGCTCCCAGCTGTTCCTATTCCCCTAATCATCATTTAGTCTTCCCACACCTGTTCCCGATCCTTTCCCCTGATTAGAGTCCCTATTTATTCCTTTGTGTTCCGTTCCTGTCCCGTCGGTTCCTTGTTTAGTATTCACCATGCTGTGATTGCGTTTCGCCCTGTCCTGTCGTGTTTTTGCTGTGATTGTGTATCGCCCTGTCCTGTCGTGTTTTTTGCCTTCATCAGATGCTGCGTGTGAGCAGGTGTCTCTGTCAACTACGGCCTGCGCCTACCCGAAGCGACCTGCAGTCTGTGGCCGCTTCTCCTGTTATTCCCCTCTACAGACTAGAGGATTTCTGTTATTCCCTGTTTGGACTTGAATAAACTCTGTTTCTGTTAAGTCGCTTTTGGGTCCTCTATCACCTGCATGACAGCATAAGAACATTTGCAATTGCAAGTGGGGCTCCGGAGTGGCGCAGCGGTCTAAGGTACTGCATCTTAGTGCTTAGAGGCGTCACTACAAACCCTGGTTCGATTCCAGGCTGTCTCACAACTGGCCGTGATTGGGAGTCCTGTAGTGCGGTGCACAATTGGCTCAGTGTCATCCGGGTTAGGGTTTGGCTGGGGTAGGCCATCATTGTAAATAAGAATTTTTCTTAACTGACTTGCCAACAACTGAGACATATGTGACTAACAGAAATTGAATAATGTGTCCCTGAACAGAGTACAGGCCTTGGTGTAACGCTCATTCCTTAAACGATAAACATGAATCTGACCATCACCCCTAGTGAGACAGTGTTTGCCGGTCCTGTCTGGTCCAGCAATGATGGGTTTGTGTCCATAGGCAACGTCATTGCCGGTGATGTCTGGTGAGGACCTGCCTTACAACAGGCCTACAAGCTCTCAGTCCAGCCTCTCTCAGCCATTGGCGGACAGTCTGAGCACTGATGGAGGGATTGTGCGTTCCTGGTGTAACTCTGGCAGTTATTGCCATCCTGTACCTGTCCCGCAGGTGTGATGTTCGGATGTATCGATCCTGTGCAGGTGTTGTTACACGTGGTCTGCCACTGCGAGGACGTTGAGCTGTCCGTCCTGTCTCCCTGTAGCGCTGTCGTAGGCGTCCCACAGTATGGACATTGCAATGTATTGCTCTGGCCACATCTGCAGTCCTCATGCCTCCTTGCAGCATGCCTAAGGCACGTTCACACGGATGAGCATTTCAGAGTCAGTGGAAAGGCCTTCATAACTGTGACCTTAATTGCCTAAGCTGTTAGTGTCTTAACAACCGTTCCACAGGTGCATGTTCATTAATTGTTTATGGTTCATTGAATAAGCATGAGAAACAGTATTTAAACCCTTTACAATGAAGATCTGTGAAGTTATTTGGACTTTTACGAATTATCTTTGAAAGACAGACAGGGTCCTGAAAAAGGGACGTTGTTTTTTTGTTGTTGTTTTTTCACCTTTATTTAACCAGGTAGGCTAGTTGAGAACACCTTTATTTAACCAAGTAGGCTAGTTGAGAACACCTTTATTTAACCAGGTAGGCTAGTTGAGAACAAGTTCTCATTTGCAACTGCGACCTGGCCAAGATAAAGCATAGCAGTGTGAACAGAAAAACACAGAGACATGGAGTAAACAATCACAGCATGCAAGGAACCGACGGAACAGGAACGGATTACAAAGGAATAAATAGGGAATCTAATCAGGGAAAGGATCGGGAACAGGTGTGGGAAGACATGATTAGAATAGGAACAGCTCATAGGAGGGAAAGAACCAAATAAGACCAGCAGAGGGAAACGAATAGCATGGGGAGCACAGGGACAAGACATGATAATAAATGACAAACATGACACACAGTAGAAGAAAAGGGGAGTCTTTATACATTGTGTGCAAAAGGCATGAGGAGGTAGGCGAATAATTACAATTTTGCAGATTAACACTGGAGTGATACATGATCAGATGGTCATGTACAGGTAGAGATATTGGTGTGCAAAAGAGCAGAAAAGTAAATAAATAGAAACAGTATGGGGATGAGGTAGGTAAAAATGGGTGGGCTATTTACCGATAGACTATGTACAGCTGCAGCGATCGGTTAGCTGCTCAGATAGCAGATGTTTGAAGTTGGTGATTTTTGTAATTCGTTTCTTTTTTCTGGGTTTATTTTGCGCAATGGCACTGTCGGTGTGTTCGAAGCGTAAGACCGCTGCGCCACTCGGGAGCCCCTAGTGGTCATATACTTAGTTATTGACGAGCACTGCCTACATTTTGTTTGTTTGATCGAATAAGCAAAGATCTTAATCCAATAACCTTTCCTGAGACATAATTGTAGCAGTTTTAGCCAACCACAATCATAGCTGAATTTGTGGTTAAAGTGTGAACCAATGAGACATATTTATGCGAAACTGGGGCTGTCGTTTGGGAGGTGCCTGCAACACGGATCCAATCAGGAACCGTATTTTGCGTCAAAGGGTGGGGGCTCAAAGGTGTGCGTTTTAATACCACTGTACGTCTGCGTCCATGCCCACACGGAATTGAAATGGCGGAGACTACGGACAGAATGGAGGTAAGCGCAGTGGTGTGGTCGAGTAGCGGTGTAACACGTTTTAAACCACGTATAATTTCTTTCTGTAGCTTGAAATCTAAGTATTTTCACTAAGCTAAAGTAACTATATTTCTAATGTCACTGTAGGCCGCGGCGCCTGTTAGTTCAGAGAACACACGCACTTCACTATCAAAGCATCCATTTTAGCCAGGCACCCTACACAGCAAGGCTCATTCATTTGTAGTCACGTGTTTGCTAGCACAGCAAACTCTTACTGTCTATACGCGGTTGTCATATAATTCTAGTCACCGAATTATAAATACATTTGTTAAATTGATTAGTAATGACAGAAGTATTATGTTGTGTGAGCCATCGCTAGCTCGCACTGCGGGGTTAGACCGCATGGGTGCTAGGTTAGCAATGCTAACTAGCGTTTCACAAAGCAAATCTGGCTCACTTTGCCGGCATTTTATGTCGCCCAAGGTCCGTTTTAATCCATCAAATGCGTTTCGTTAACTACATGCATTAATAATTGTTAGACATAGGTGTTAACTTGTTAGTTCTAATCTGTGCTTCTAACGTTACCTAGCCGGCAGCCCGGGAGGAGTTATTAACCACTACTTTAACTAAATTTATCTAGTTTGTCCTGCCAACCCTTGAATAAAGCATAGCTCATTTAATTAGTGGAGCTCCCTTGTAACGTAATGTTCAGTGCTCCCCATTCGATTACCTGTTTCTACCTTTTAAAGTGTGACTCAACGTTATATGTAGTAAGTGAAGGCCTAAATCACCATGTGCTTTCTCCCCCCCTTTGTACTCAGAAAAAAATAATACTTCATGCACTAGACTGAACTTGGGTTTAGCTACAACTACGTGAATTTAACACCACACTCGTACTCGCAAATTAAACTAAATCGTTTGAAGTATTCTCCCATGAACATAAGTTAATTTTGAGAAACTTAAAGTCAATACTAAACACCATATATTCAATGGTAATTTTATATCGGCATGTTTTGCCTGGCTGTATTAACTGGTTTGGCTGGACAACCTTCATTTGTAAAAAAAAAAATATATATATATATTTGGTCATTGCCAGTCTGGGGTTGGTTGTGACTGGTATCTCTTTTGGTGAGATTTCTCAGGGGGAGAGTTCGGCCAAGCCTGCAGCAGAAGACATGACTTCTAAGGACTACTACTTTGACTCATATGCCCACTTCGGTATCCATGAGGTAGGTAATTTTTGAAAAAAGGAGAAATGTCATTTAAATGTTTATTTGGTGAGGAAATTTGTACCACAACCAAGATGGCTGAAATGTAAAGACTCATGCCACACTGCTATAAACCAAGTTGTGGTCAGCACATCTGAAAAATACAATGATGCAATTGAGATTGGTGGGACATTGTCAAATGTTCAAGCAGGTGTATATATCCCAGTTGGAGTGACTCACTTCAGTAAGTGTTGCCTTAACTAATCTCATGTCCTGCTCTGTAGGAGATGCTGAAAGATGAGGTGCGTACCCTGACCTACAGGAACTCAATGTTTCACAACAAGCACCTGTTCAAGGACAAGGTGGTGTTGGACGTGGGCAGTGGGACTGGCATCCTCTGCATGTTTGCAGCCAAAGCCGGGGCTAAGAAAGTCATAGGCGTAAGTACCCCCACCTTGTTTGTGAACGGGGAGGAGACTCACACCTCATTTACTGTCAAGTCTGTAGTACTTTCAGAACTTGTGATGCATCATCACCAGTCTTTGTGTGACATGTCCCCATTGTCATACCATATTGTAAGGCATACCTGTTTTTATCTCACAGATGTGAATGCTTTGCATCAGGTCCTTCTGTAGCTCAGTTGGTAGAGCATGGCTCTTGTAACGCCAGGGTAGTGGGTTCGATCCCCGGGACCACCCATACGTAGAATGTATGCACACATGACTGTAAGTTGTGGTCCTTCTGTAGCTCAGTTGGTAGAGCATGGTGCTTGTAACGCCAGGGTAGTGGGTTTGATCCCCGGGACCACCCATGCGTAGAATGTATGCACACATGACTGTAAGTCGCTTTGGATAAAAGCGTCTGCTAAATGGCATTTATTATTATATTATAAGTCGCTTTGGATAAAAGCGTCTGCTAAATGGCCTATCTATCTAGGACCTGTTTTATTTGCTTTATAATGAACACCTAGAAAGCCCATTAATTCCCAGTAGGCTTCAGTTGCTTTGATGGGTTCACAAAAGGACACCATGGTTCTGGTTAGTTGTCATTACTTGAGATACTCAAAGGCCTGCTCTCCTCTGCTTTTGTATTTTCAGATTGAGTGCAGCAGTATTTCTGACTATGCTGTGAAGATTGTCAAAGCCAACAAAATGGACCACAGTAAGTCAATACTTCCCCCTGCCACTTCAGTTTTCTGTCACCCATGTGGTATGGCTATTTTGTTGTAACTCATCCCTATCCCCCCCATTCAGTTGTGACCATCATCAAGGGGAAGGTGGAGGAGGTGGACCTCCCTGTAGAGGGAGTGGACATTATCATCTCAGAGTGGATGGGCTACTGCCTCTTCTATGAGTCAATGCTCAACACTGTCATCTACGCCAGGGACAAGTGGCTGGTATGTTCCTGTCAGTATATTTAATTAGTACTTTTTGGAATAGACTTTAATGCTTGTTTGAAAGGCTTAATTGTCATCTTTCTCCATATTGAAATCTTTAGGAACAAGTGGCATGTGTTAAACTGTTTGGCCATATAGCCAACGCTTTTAGGAGATTAAGTTCCTGACTTGCTGTGGAATTGACCATAAAGTAATCCTCATTCCAGTGGGTCTCTCCAAACACTATGCTGGGTTGACTTATTGGGAACATTTCAGATATAGCACTGGTGTGAACTCCAACTCAACTGTTTTCCTTACCATGGATAAATGCGTGTGCTGTAACAATATTCAGTCGGATCAAATTCAGCAGTTTTGAAGTGTATTGGATTAGTTTCTGTCTGGAGTTGGCGTCCTCCTTTTGGAGGCTCAACACCCCACGCAGACTGATGTGCACACACCACAAGCAGTCATTGTGCCATGATTTCACACAGCCACTATATGTCAGGTCTTTGAATAGCCTGCTAATCTGTCATTCCTAAGTGTATTAACCTGCCATGCTCCTTTTCCCTCTCTCTTTCTGTCTCCCAGAAACCAGAGGGCCTGATTTTCCCAGACAGGGCTACCCTGTATGTCACAGCCATTGAGGACAGGCAGTACAAGGACTATAAAATCCACTGTGAGAATTCCTCTAAATTTTGGGGTAATGTAGTTGGTGTGAATTGGCCAGCGTTGTACCCATGTTTTTGGTTCGAGTGGAGATAGTAAAGGGGCTCTGTCATTGGTTTCTGTGGAGTGTCGCGGCCCTTATCGAAGCAGATTCAGAATGCTCACAGTTGAGTCAGTCAAAGGAGCCAAAAGCATATTTTACAGCAACAATTCTGGAAATAACATTTACTTGTTCTGTGCTTTTATTAAAATCACTATTTTAGTCAATTGCACAAGGTCCAACCCAAATTTCACTGTCGCTTTTAATCCAACTACTCCAGAAGATGTGTTAGTTTTGGGGGGGGGTGCCACACGTGATCACTGGGGAGTTCATTGCCTTGCGCAGTGACATCTAGGATTTGATACCAGCAACCCTCCAGGAATGGAACTGTCAACCCTCCAGTTGCTGGTTTGCCTGTAATCTCTAGGCTACCTGCCACCCCTGTTATAGTTATCATGTCAGATCTGCTCTAGCTAGCTAACAAGTCTGGACTTTGAAGTGTGCACTTCTAGACCTAGCAAAGCTAACCATGTTTTTTTGAATGATAGACTAATACCCAGACAATTTAATATCAAGTTCATTTTTAAACTTTCCATCTGCCCAGGTGTGGTGGTAACCCCATATCTTCTCTGTAACAGGGTGGGAGAATGTGTACGGTTTTGATATGTCCTGCATCAAGGAGGTGGCCATCAAGGAGCCCCTAGTGGATGTGGTGGATCCCAAACAGCTGGTCAGCAGCGCCTGCCTCATCAAGGTGAGTCAATCACACTCAGCAGCCTCCCCCAATACACACAGTTCTGTGACCCCACTTGAAATGTAATTACTTGACTGAACCTATTGTGACTTTTCGTGTCGGCTCCACTTAATCCCAACAGTTCAAACAGGATTTTGCCTTGTCATCTGAGTCTCACGTTGTTGCCCCCTCCCTCTACATTGTCCCCAGGAGGTGGACATCTACACAGTGAAGATCGACGACCTGTCCTTCACCTCACCCTTCTGCCTGCAAGTGAAAAGGAATGATTACATCCACGCTCTCGTCACCTACTTCAACATCGAGTTCACACGCTGTCACAAGAGGACAGGCTTCTCCACCAGTGAGTCTAGGCTCAACCCCCCCCGTAAACTGTCTGCACCACTGTAATAGATTTGTTCACTGAATCTTTATAAACGTCTATAGTAATGACAGCGCATGTCCTCAATAATTGAGAATAAATGGGAGACTCTTTCTGCTCTGTAGTATCTGATTTAAGGGATATTTTTTGTTACCTGAAGTAATTAAACCTGTCCTGTTTCTCTTCCCCAGGTCCGGAGTCCCCCTATACCCACTGGAAGCAGACTGTATTCTACCTGGATGACTATCTGACTGTGAAGACTGGAGAGGAGATTTTCGGCAACATCAACATGAAGCCCAATGTCAAAAACAACGTAAGAGGAAAAACCTCCCTGTCTAAGTTTGTTAGGACAGCTTTTTAGTCTCCAATCTCACCCTTTATTTTTTACCGTCTGTTGGTTTGAGTGTCTTGTAAGTCTGTTTACCCCTCCCATTTTTCCTGGGTATAATTGTCCCAAACTAGAAATGATTAGTTCTCTGTTCTGTCTCATGGTGTTCCATACTGTTCTTTGGTTTAAAGCTGGGTGTTTATCCCGTGTCCTCCTTTTAACCTGTTTCTATATGTCTTTTTCATTTGCAGAGAGACCTGGACTTCACCGTTGATATAGACTTCAAAGGTCAGCTCTGTGAGGTGTCCAAGACCTCAGAGTACAGAATGCGTTAGGTGCCCTCTTCTCCCACACCCCATTGTGCGTTTGTGAACGGGGGAGTGCTGAAGGAAGATCAGGGGTCAGTGTGTGTCTGTATGATCACTTAATTCTCATCCTCCAGAACTTGACTAGTACTCCTAAGCAGTGTTTGAAATATTATGTCTTGCCATGTTTGATCAGATGTTCTGCGGTTTAAAACGACTAAAAGAACAGTGGAAAGACATGGCGACTCATTGTGCAATAGTCACTGAAATCATGTTTTTACATGTGCTTATGTCTAAGTTCCGCTCTTGATCTTAGCCTGTGCTTAAACTCAACGCGCACACACTGACCCCCTCACCTGCCTGTACATAGTGTTATTGTTCAGTCACATTTGCCTCTGTTGTACAGTCACGGATCTTGTTGACATGGCAGACCCCCCCCCCCTGTTTTCATAAGAAGCGCCTCCTGTGACAGGTTTGCCCCCCCCGCCAGCCAATTAGATTGTCTGTTGGGGGCGGTGCAAGTCAGCCATTGGTGTATTTTAAATTCCAAATTAGCGTGATTAAAGGAAATCCTCTCCAGGCTGTAAAAAGCAGTTGTAGCTGTGATATGACTACATTCAGCTCACCTTGAATCATGTCTGATTGGATAGCTCTGTGCTGATGACCTCTCCTTTCACTAGACTGTAAGCAGTTCTCATACCGCAGGTGTGGGTGATGTAGTCTAACCATGGAGCAGTTATAATTTTCCCAATGCAGATCGGTCTTTGCTCAACCTGTTCCCTGTTCTAGCAATCAGAATTCATAAGAGCCCCCTACTAAGAAAAGCAAATTAGAGGGGAGTTAAGCCCAGTGTACCTTAGTGATAGACCTGGAGATGTATGTTTTATTGGGACCACAAAGCATCCACTCTTGCCAGTGCTGGACTAAACGAGATCCCTCTAACCTGTTGTCGTTCCTGCCTGGATTCAGTTGCATTTGTTTAGCCAATCCCAGGGGCCCCTGTTTGCTGGATTATCTGCCTGGTTTGCCCTCTAGCGCGAAGTGCAGCACATCTGAAACAAGTGTATGGCCAGACTGCCATCCAGAAGGAGCTGATGGCAACCTCTGAGATTGGTAATCTCCAGTGTGGGCCATGCAGGGTGGAGATGAGTTAGACCGGACTGTTTCATGTTATGTTTTTGTCCTTGCTGCTTTATACGACTTTTTGAGTGTGGACCATCACTTTTTTTTATTCATCTTTTAAAAAAATAAAGTAAAACTGGAAATATAATTTGTCTTGTCTATATTTTTGCACTTCTGTTCAGGTAAAAATTGAGTCTGTGGCAATTGGGATATTGTCTCTGAAGAAACATTTTCATAAACAGCCTTGCTTAAACCTTTCAAGCTTTATAGTCTCACTGATTAAACTACTTGGCTTATCTGAGTCAATTTGTCATCGACATGGTGGTGATTTGTATGAGAATAATTTTGTTAATGACAAGCTGGATGTCTCAACCTGCTTTTCTAAGCAAATAAATGTGTTTAACTTACAAGATTTTAGAGTTAGTTCATTGGGCCCTAATCTATGGATTTACATGATTGGTCAGGGGTTGGCCTGGGAGTGCATAGACCTACCCATGGGAATTAGATCCAGCCTATCAGAATGCGTTCTCCCCCACAAGGGCTTTTATTACAGATGAATATTCCTCAGCACCGATCCTGCAGGTGAAGAAGCTAGTTGTGGAGGTCCTGGGTTGACTTACTGCCAAACTCAAATGTTGCTTTATGGTTGGGTAATGAACAATTCTCTGGAAACAGCTCTGGACATTTCTGCAGGCAGCATGCAAATTGCACACTCTCACTTGATTTGTGACAACTGCACATTTTAGTGACCTTTTATTGTCTACAGCGTAGGGTGGACAGGTGATTTTTAGCATGTGAATCTGGGTGGGGCAAATTATTTTTAATGCATGCCAGCATAGCCACTAAATACATTAATTGCACTGTGATAAACAGTACAAACGTTAGGGCCTACACAAAGATGTCCCAAAGACTGCTTTCTTCTCATCACCATGGGGTGAATCCTTCTCACCCCTTCCTCTGGCTATTAGCGGAGCCTTGTCTGGCAGCGAAACAGTTCATTCAGCCTCATCTACTGCCTATACTTATATTTTTTTTAAAGAAACATGGCTGACAAGTGTGGTTTCTTCTGACTCCTTGTGGATTTGTTTAAGTCGATAAAACTGCATTCTCGTTCAATAAATGCCAATGAGTTTTGAACAATACAAACATTACACTCATGTTCAGTAAATTAATGTTTATTCTTAACTCAGTATAAGCACTCGAATGAGCTGCGACAAGGTAGACCTATTCATTCAGCACTTTCAAAATGGGGACTTGACAGATTCAGATGTTGGTTCAGATTAATTCAGCTTGAAGTTACCACAAAGACTACTTACCATTTGAAGTATTTTATTAGGCCTATGTGGTCTAAAAAGGAAGGAAAATAGAAATGAGGATACACTTTTATATAAAATATACCAACGGCGCATTGCGCAAACAAAACAAACCTTGCGATACAGAATTAAGGGGGTATATAAAGCAGACAATGAAAGCTTTTACAATATTTGATGATGACATTTCTCAGGCTCTGGGTTGTGACCAAATTATTAGGGTGAGAGACATGGGCTACTAACAGCTTACTACACAACATACATTTAATATTACTTTCTTAGCTACACTATACATATCTCCCTGGCATATTACATTACCTATTCATCAAAGTCTGACATTCTCTGGATGTATGTTGCTTTCAAAAATAAGATTGAATCATGTCAGTGATCTTCAGGTCAGAGCTCCCAACTTGTAATTCTGAGTTGGATGACCGTTCAAAACCTATTTTCCTAGTCGGAGCAAATTTTTTCAGAGTTCTCAGTCGTCTTGAACTCACTGAAGTCTGGGATTTCCCAATTCTGAGTTTCCAATTGTTTTGAACGTGGCAAAAGTCATGCTGGATTGATAGCATGGCCAATGTGTTAAACATTTTCTGGCCCATGGTGTTGAGTGTGAATGTTTATTATTTTAAGCTTGGAAAAGAGACCCTTAAACCCAGACTTTGACCACACACCCTCTCCACTGAATAGCATGCAGGGGAAGCAAAATAGTGATTGCTTTGCATCACTTGCAGTTAGCTACTGATTCCTTCCAAACCACTCATTGTTGAATATGTGAGTTCCAACTTGTGTGATGTTTAATGCAAGAGGACCGATAAGTTTTATCTATAATTTCTCTTCATATGACAAGGATTGAAAAGGATTTGCAGGTAGATTGTCAATGTGATTCATGATGATAACTGCTTGTCTGGCTTGCTAGCTAATGTTGACATGATCAGCCAAAGCCCGGACCTGAACCCGATCGAACATCTCTGGAGAGACGTGAAAATAGCTGTGCAGTGACGTTCCCCATCAAACCTGACAGAGCTTGAGAGGATCTGCAGAGGAGAATGTGAGAGACTCCCCAAATACAGGTGTGCCAAGCTTGTAGCGTCATACCCAAGAAGACTCAAGACTGTAATCACTGCCAAAGGTGCTTCAACAAAGTACTGAGTAAAGGGTCTGAATATTTATGTAAATGTGATATTTCAGGTATTGTATTTTTAAGAAATTTGCTAAAATTTCGAAAAACCTGTTTATGCTTTGTCATTATGGGCTATTGTGTGTAGATTTTGGCTCACGAGTGGCGCAGCAGTCTAAGCCACTGCATCTCAGTGCTAGAGCTGTCACTACAGACCCTGGTTCGATTCTAGGCTGTATCACAAACGGCTGTGATTGGGAGTCCCATAGGGCAGCGCATAATTGGCCCAGCGTCGTCAGGGTTAGGGTTTGGACGGGGTAGGCCGTCATTGTAAATAAGAATTTGTTCTAAACTGGCTTGCCTAGGTTAAAGGTTAAATAAATGTATTAAATAAAAGATTGATGAGGCAGAAAAAACTATTTAATCCATTTTAGAATAACGCTGTAACGTAACAAAATGTAGAATACTTTCTGAATGCATTGCATATATACAGTACCAGTCAAAAGTTTGGACACTGGTGGCTAATTCCTGTTTTATCAAATGAGGAGAGACAAACTTATCACACAAGTCAGTTATACTTAAACTGAATCTTTATTAGTGAGAGCTTTGCAATAGCGATGGCTGGTCGACGAATCACCCTCTCTGATGATTCGTTGAGAGCCCTGAGACAAAAGTACAAAGGTCTTTTATAGCCAAGAGACACCCTTTTCAATCTACATGACCGAACAACAGATATACAGTTGAAGTCGGAAGATTACATACACTTAGGTTGGAGTCATTAATACTCATTAACCACTCCACAAATTTCTTGTTAACAAACTATAGTTTTGGCAAGTCGGTTAAGACATCTACTTTGTGCATAACAAGTCATTTTTTCAACAATTGTTTACAGACAGATTATTTCACTTATAATTCACTATCACAATTTCAGTGGGTCAGATGTTTACATAAACTAAGTTGACTGTGCCTTTAAACAGCTTGGAAAATTCCAGAAAATTATCTCATGGCTTTAGAAACTTCTGATAGGCTAACTGACATAATTTGAGTCAATTGGAGATGTACCTATTGATGTATTTCAAGGCCTACCTTCAAACTCACTGCCTCTTTGCTTGACATCATGGGAAAATCAAAAGAAATCAGCCAAGACCTCAGAAAAATAATTGTAGATCTCCACAAGTCTGGTTCATTCTTGGGAGCAATTTCCAAACGCCTGAAGGTACCACATTCATCTGTACAAACAATAGTAAGCAAGTATAAACACCATGGGACCACGCATCTGTCATACCGCTCAGGAAGGAGACGTGTTCTGTCTCCTAGAGATGAATGTACTTTGGTGTGAAAAGTGCAAATCAATCCCAGAACAACAGCAAAGGACCTTGTGAAGATGCTGGAGGAAACGGGTACAAAAGTATCTATTATCCACAATAAAACAAGTCCGATATTAACATAACCTGAAAGGCTGCTCAGCAAGCAAGAAGCCACTGCTCCAAAACCGCCATAAAAAAAGCCAGACTACAGTTTGCAACTGCGCATGGGAACAAAGATTGTACTTTTTGGAGAAATATCCTCTGGTCTGATGAAACAAAAATAGATCTGTTTGACTATAATGACCATCGTTATGTTTGGAGGAAAAAGGGGGAGGCTAGCAAGCTGAAGAACACCATCCCAACCGTGAAGCACACCATCCCAACCGTGAGGCACGGGGGTGGTAGCATCATGTTGTGGGGATGCTTTGCTGCAGGAGGGACTGGTGCACTTCACAAAATAGATGGCATCATGAAGGAGGAAAATTATGTGGAAAAATTGAAGCAACATCTCAAGACATCAGTCAGGAAGTTAAAGCTTGGTCGCAAATAGGTCTTCCAAATGGAAAATGACCCCAAGCATACTTTCAAAGTTGTGGCAAAGTGGGCAGAACTGAAAAAGTGTGTGCGAGCAAGGAGGCCATCAAACCTGATTCAGTTACACCAGCTCTGTCAGGAGGAATGGGCCAGAATTGTGGAAAGCTTGCACACTCTTGGCATTCTTGCAAACAGCTTCACCTGGAATGCTTTTCCAACCATCTTGAAGGAGTTCCCACATATGCTGAGCACTTGTTGGCTGCTTTTTTTCCACCCTGCAGTCCAACTCATCCCAAACCATCTCAATTGGTTTGAGGTCGGTTAATTGTGGAGGCCAGGTCATCTGATGCAGCACTCCATCACTCTCCTTCTTGGTCAAATAGCCCTTACACAGCCTGGAAGTGTGTTTTGGGTCATTGTCCTGCTGAAAAACAAATGATAGTCCCACTAAGTGCAAACCAGCTGGTTAAGTGTGCCTTGAATTCTAAATAAATCACTGACTGTGTCACGGTGGGAACCACACATGCAGAGATCATCCGTTCACCTCCTCTTCGTCTCACAAAGACACGGCGGTTGGAACCAGAAATCTCAAATTTGGACTCATCAGATCAAAGGAGAGATTTCCACTGGTCTAATGTTCATTGCTCGTGTTTCTTGGCCCAAGCAAGTCTTTTTTTCTTATTGGTGTCCTTTAGTAGTGGTTTCTTTGCAGAAATTCGACCATGAAGGATTGATTCACACAGTCTCCTTTGAACAGTTCATGTTGAGATGTTTCTGTTACTTGAACTCTGTAAAGCATTTATTTGGGCTGCAATTTCTGAGGCTGGTAACTCTAATGAATTTATCCTCTGCAGCAGAGGTAACTCTGGGTCTTCCTTTCTGATAAGGGAATTATATGCTTAAAACCTCTTGCAGCTCCTCCCCTACTTTGTGCAATTTCCGCCTGAAGACATACCCAAATCTAACGGCCTGTAGCTCAGGCACAGAACCAAGGATATGCATATTCTTGGTACCATTTGAAAGAAAACACTCTGACGTTTGTGTAAATGTGAATTGAATGTAGGAGAATAACACACAATAGATCTGGTTTAGATAAAACAATGCATTTTTTTATTTTTATATCATCATCATCACATTTAAAATGAACAAGATAAAACAAACATTCAGATAGGATGATGGGGACAATTTCAGTGAAAAATATAAAAGGGCAACAGTACTTGTGCAAAGTTTCAGAATGATAACATCCAAAATGAGTGTGCTACATGACATTTATCATGAAGTCACCCAGGTGTCCCACACAAATAGCCCAAATGTACCCAAGTGGCCAAATTGGTGAAGGTATACATTTTGAAACAAATAACTAATATACACCCCCCCCAAAAAAAAATTGAGAAAAATAAATGAAAAAAATTATTATTATTGATAAAAAAATATTAAACAAAATATATATATACATTGACAAAATAACATGGGTAACTATTTACACACTTTCAAAATTTTGGAAGGAACCAGGCTATGAGGGGTGGCCAGTCCTCTTCTGGCTGTGCCGGGTGGAGATCACAGTGGTAGTAGAGGGTGCAACAGGACAGCACCTCAAGAGTAAAAATGAACAGTTTAGGGTTCCATAGCTGCAGGCAGAACAGTTGAAACTGGAACAGCGGCAAGGCCAGGTGGACTGGGGACAGCAAGGAGTCATCATGCCAGGTAGTCCTGACGCATGGTCCTAGTGCTCAGGTCCTCCGATATTATGACAGACAAGCTAGATCTACTATCTTTATTATATTACAACAGACCAGCTGTATCTACTGTCTCCATTTCACTTTGGCCATTGATTTCATGTGGGTTGGGGTGGGGCGGCAGACACACGCATCTCACATTTCATGACATGAAATGTTTATATATTGCTTCTAAAATAAAATAAAAATCACAAATAACATTTTATATTATTCATTTCAAGCAAGGAGTTTAGCATGATAAGAACTTACCAGTCCAAAACATGTCCTCCCGTTCAAAAAATATTCCTCCACAATCGCTAAATGAAGCGTCCTACAACAATCTCTGTCTTACTTTACCAATCAATTTATTCTAAAGTTGTGTGTACATCTGTATATCTAGACTTAGATTTAGCTTCCCCTGACTTAGTCGCCATAATGATTGATATATATATATATACAGCAGAATCTGCGCGTTCACCAAACAGTGCAGTGTGTAATATGTGTTTCTCCTTCCGGTATGAAACTTAAATTGCGTATGACTCTCTTTACGCTGGAGTTTACTACATGGGTTGGTCTTGCAACACATAAACATGGCGTATTGCCGTTTTAGCTCAGCTCATTGGCTATTTACCCAGCTAGATTTCAAGACGATCAGTGGTCATTGGGTTAAAAGACAGTCAATCAACGAAAGAGGAGCTATCGACAGACAAGATGTAATTAATTACTTAAAAATCTTACAATGTGATTTCCTGGATTTTTGTTTTAGATTCCGTCACTCACGGTTGAAGTGTACCTATGATAACAATTACAGACCTCTACATGCTTTGTAAGTAGGAAAACCTGCAAAATCGGCAGTGTATCAAATACTTGTTCTTCCCACTGTATATATGCAGTGCATTCAGTAATGATCATGCTGTTTAAATCAGCTTCTTGATATGTCACACTTGTCACATGTATGGATTATCTTGGCAATGGAAAAATGCTCACTAACAGGGATGTAAACAAATTTGTGCACAAAATTTTATAGAAATAACTGTTTTCTTGCATATGGAACATTTCTGGGATCTTTTATTTCAGCTCATAAAGCATGGGACCAACACTTTGCATGTTGTGTTTATATTTTTGTTCAGTATACATCTTCTGAGCAAGGGGATACACATTTATTTTTTGGTGGGCATTGCATACACTCCCTTAATCTCCAGGATGCATTATCAAAGTAGTCTAGTGGAGGTATCAGTAAGGCTGGCTGATAGAACACATTACAATGTTTAGTGTTTTAGTGCAGTGCAGCAATGTGCACACAGCAGAAGGACTAGAACTGTGCGTGTAAATTCACATGTATTTATAAAGCCCTATTTACATCAGCAAATGTCACAAAGTGCTATACAGAAACCCAGCCTAAAACCCCAAACACCTGTCTAAAATGTGAACCTCACATGTGAGTGGTTTCATGGACAGATGGAAATACCCGTCCGAAATTTAGAGAGAGGAGGGAGATCTAAAGATGCAAAAACTCTCACAGGTTGCAAATATTACTAGGATATTGCCTTTGGCTGCTAGACTTAATGGGTAACTCCACAAAAAAACGTAACATTTTCTTAGATTTTCCCCAGACCCCCAAAGATGATCGATCTCCTTATGTGAACAATTTTGTTGAAAGCGAAAACCTGAAATTAATTGGGCAATTCAGAAACCTGTGAAAATCTTACTCAGTTGACATCGTCATTGATCTCTTTCAATAGTAGGCCCTACCAAATAGTGGACCTATCAAATTTTATTTGTCACATGCCCCGAATACAACAGCATTTCACCTTATAGTGAAATGCTTACTTTCAAGCCCTTAACCAACAATGCGGTTTTAAGAAAAACAAAGTGTTAAGTAAAAAAAGAAAATGTAAGTAACAAATAATTAAAGAGCAGCGTTAAAATAACAGTAGTGAGGCTATAAACAGGGGGTACCAGCACAGAGTCAATGTTTGGGGGCACCGGTTAGTCGAGGTAATTGAGGTAATATGTACATGTAGGTAGAGTTAAAGTGACTATGCATAGACTGCATTGAAATGCTTACTTAACCAACAATGCAGTTTAAAAAAAGTGTTAAATAAAAGATAGATAAGTAAAAAATAAAAAGAGTAGCAGTAAAATAACAGTAGTGAGGCTATATACAGGGGGTACCGGTACAGAGTCAATGTGCGGGGGCACAGGTTAGTCGAGGTAATTGAGGTAATATGTATAATATGTATTATTTAGGGCCTTCCTCTGACACCACCTGGTATCGAGGTCCTAGATGGCAGGAAGCTTGGCCCCAGTGATGTACTGGGCCGTACGCACAACCTTCTGTAGTGCATTGCGGTCGGAGGCTAAGCAGTTGCCATACCAGGCAGTAAAGTACCATGCTCTCGACGGTGCAGCTGTAGAACCTTTTGAGGATCTGAGGACCCATGCCAAATATTTTCAGTCTTCTGAGGGGGAATAGGCTTTGTCATGCCCTCTTCACAACTGTCTTGGTGTGTTTGGACCATGACAGTTTGTTGGTGATGTGGACACCAAGGAACTTGAAGCTCTCAACCTGCTCCACTACAGCCCCGTCGATGAAAATGGGGGCGTGCTTGGTCCTCCTTTTCCTGTTGTCCACAATCATTTCCTTTGTCTTGATCATGTTGAGGGAGATGTTGTTATCCTGGCACCACACAGCCAGGTTTCTGACCTCCTCCCTATAGGCTGTCTCATCATTGTCAGTGATCAGGCCTACACTGTTGTGTCATCGGCAAACTTAATGATGGTGTTGGAGTCGTGCCTGGCCATGCAGTCGTGAATGAACAGGGAGTACAGTAGGGGACTGAGCAGGCACCCCTGATGAGCCCCCATGTTGACGATCAGCGTGGCGGATGTGTTGTTACCTACCCTTACCAAATGGGGGTGGCCCGTCAGGAAGTCCAGGATCCAGTTGCAGAGGGAGGTGTTTAGTCCCAGGGTCTTTAGCTTAGTGATGAACTTTGAGGGCACTATGGTGTTGAACGCTGAGCTGTAGTCAATGAATAGCATGCTTCTCACATTCTTTTTTTGTTGTCCAGGTGGGAAAGGGCAGTGTGGAATGTAATAGAGATGGCATCATCTGTGGATCTGTTGGGGCGATATGCAAATTGGAGTGGATCTAGGGTTTCTGGGATAATGGTGTTGCTGTGAGCCATGACCAGCCTTTCAAAGCACTTCATGGCTACAGACGTGAGTGCTAAGGGTTGGTAGTCATTTAGACAGGTTACCTATGGCGGGTAGGCCATCATTATAAATAAGAATTTGTTTTTAACTGACTTGCCTAGTTAAATAAAGGTTACATTTAAAATAATAGTAATACAAAAATCTTAGTGTTCTTGGGCACAGGGACTATGGTGGTCTGCTTGAAATATGTTGGTATTACAGATTCAGTCAGGGACAGGTTGAAAATGTCATTGAAGACGCTTGCCAATTGGTATTTTGGTATTTTATTAGGATCCTCATTAGCTGTTGCAAAAGCAGCAGCTTCTCTTACTGGGGTCCACACAAAACATTAAAAAATAATACAGAAATACATAATACAGAACATCAATAGACAAGAACAGCTCAAAGACAGAACTACATAAAAATGCTAAAGGCACACGTAGTCTACATATCAATGCATACACACAAACTATCTAGGTCAAATAGGGGAGAGGCGTTGTGCCGTGAGGTGTTGCTTTATCTGTTTTTTGAAACAAGATTTGCTGTTTATTTGTGCACTATGAGATGGAAGGAAGTTCCATGCATTTAGGGCTCTTTATAATACTGTACACTTTCTTGAATTTGTTCTGGATTTGTGTTATGCATGGAATTATAGATACACTTCTCCTTAATGCAACCGCTGTGTCAGATTTCAAAAAAGCTTTACGGTAAAAGCACACCATGCAAAAATCTGAGTACAGCGCTCAGGCACCAAAACAAGACATAAAGAAAGCCGCCATGTTGTGGAGTCAACAAAAGTCAGAAATAGCATTATAAATATTCACTTACCTTTGATGATCTTCATCAGAATGCACTCCCAGGAATCCCAGTTCCACAATAAATGTTTGTTTTGTTCGATAAAGTCCATCATTTATATCCAAATACCTTCTTTTTGTTTGCGCGTTTAGTTCACAAATCCAAATTCATAAGGTGCAGGCACTTAGTCCAGACGAAAAGTCAAAAAAGTTATATTACAGTTCGTAGAAACATGTCAAATGTATAGAATCAATCTTTAGGTTTTTTGTTGTTGTTTTTTTACCCCTTTTTCTCCCCAATTTTGTGGTATCCCAATTGTTTAGTAGCTACTATCTTGTCTCATCGCGACAACTCCCGTACGGGCTTGGGGAGACGAAGGTTGAAAGTCATGCATCCTCCGATACACAACCCAACCAAGCCAATGTGTCGAAGGAAACACTGTGCATCTGGCAACCTTGGTTAGCACGCACTGCGCCCGGCCCGGCCCGCCACAGGAGTCGCTGGTGCGCGATGAGACAAGGATATCCCTACCGGCCAAACCCTCCCTAACCCGGACGACACTAGGCCAATTGTGCGTCGCTCCACGGACCTCCCAGTCGCGGCCGGTTACGACAGAGCCTGGACGCGAACCCAGAGTTTCTGGCTTTAGGATGTTTTTACCATAAATCTTCAATAATGTTTCAACCGGACCATTCCTTTGTCTTTAGAAATTAAAAGGAACGCAGCTAACTCTCACGGCCCCCAGCCATAAGAAGTTCATTTGTTTGCAGAGAAATAGCACTGTATTTGGTCAAACACAATTTTTTCCAACAGTTTGCTAAGAGCTGCCAGCAACCTTATAGGTCTGCTGTTTGAACCAGTAAAGGCCACTTTACCACCCTTGGGTAGCGGAATTACTTTGGCTTCCCTCCAGGCCTGAGGACAGACTTTCCTCTAGGCTGAGATTAAAAATATGGCAGATAGGAGTGGCTATAGAGTCAGCTGCCATCCTTAGTAGCTTTCCATCTAAGTTGTCAATGCCAGGAGGTTTGTCATTATGGATTGATAACAATAATTTTTCCACCTCTCACACACTAACTTTACAAAATTCAAACTTTGTAATGCTTTTCTTTCATTATTTGTTTTTTTAAGCATGAATACAATTGCTCACTGTTTGTTGTTGGCATTTTCTGCCTAAGTTTGCCAATGAAATAATCATTAAAATAATTGACAACATCAAATGGTTTCGTGATGAATAAGCCATCTGATTCGATGAAAGATGGAGTTGAATTTGTCTTTCTGCCCATAATTAAATTCAAATACTCCAACGTTTTTTCATTCTTTATCTCATTGATCTTGGCTTCACAATACAGCTTCTTCTTCTTTTTGTTGAGTTTAGTCACATCATTTCTCAATTTGCAGTAAGTAAGCCAGCCAGATGTGCAGCCAGACGTATTAGCCACTCCTTTTGCCCCATCTCTTTCAACCATACAATTTTTCAATTCCTCATCAATCCATGGAGCCTTAACAGTTCTAACAGTCAGTTTCTTAACAGGTGCATGTTTATTAATATTTGGAAGAAGCAATTTCATAAATTCATCAAGTGCAGCATCTGTATGCTCCTCATTAATCACATCAGACCAACAAATATTTTCAACATCATCCACATAAGTCACAGCAAAATCTTTTGTATGATCTCTTACACACTATTTTAGGCCCAGCTGTTGGAACTTTGGCTTTCCTGGATATATCCACTATATTGTGGTCACTACATCCGATGGGTACGGATACAGCTTTAGAACAACGTTCTACAGTATTAGTAAAAATGTGATCGATACATGTGGAGGATTTTGGTTATGTTGTGTTTGTAAACACCATGGTAGTGTCATGTATTGTATTGTCATGTCTTGTCCCTGTGCTTTCTCTTCTCTTCGTTTCCCCCTGCTGGTTTTATTAGGTTTCTTTCTCTCTCTCTATTCCTCTCTCTCTCTATCGTTTCGTTCCTGCTCCCAGCTGTTCCTCATTCTCCTAACGACTTTGTTTACTCTTTCACACCTGTCCCCTATTTTGCCCTCTGATTAAGTCTCTATTTCTCTCTCTGTTTCTGCTTCTGTCCTTGTCGGATTCTTGTTTGCTGTTTGCTTTGCTTTTGTTCCGTCCAGTTGTATTCTGCCTCGTCATCAGATACTACGTGTGAGCAGGTGTCTCTATCCTCTACGGCCCGCGCCTACCCGAAGGGACCTGCAGTCTGTTGCCGCTAGCCCTGCAACTCTCCTCAACAACTAGAAGGGGGACTCTCCTGTTAAACTAGAGGATTTGTGTTTTCCCTGTTTGGACTTCCCCTGTAATGATTGAGGATTTATGTTTTCCCTGTTTGGACATTAAAAGACTCTGTTTCCGTTATATCGCTTTTGGGTCCTCACTCACCTGCATAACAGAAGAATCCGACCAAGAATGGACCCAGCGATTTCGGATTCTCTCCACTCAGCCGTCGAGTTCCAGGGAGCGATGCTAGGCAGACACGGACAGGAATTGTCTGCTGCTCGACATGCCGTTGAGACCCTGGCCGCCCAAGTCTCCGGCCTCTCGGAGGATATTCACAATCTCCGCCTCGATCCACCGGTTACCTCCTGGGCTTCCGGGTCTCCGGAGCCCAGAATTAATAACCCACCGTGTTACTCTGGGGAGCCCACTGAATGTCGCTCGTTCCTTACCCAGTGTGATATTGTGTTCTCTCTCCAGCCCAACACGTACTCCAGGGGTACTGCTCGTATCGCCTACGTCATATCTCTCCTTACTGGACGGGCTCGTGAGTGGGGCACGGCTATCTGGGAGGCAAGGGCTGAGTGTACTAACCAGTATCAGAACTTTAAGGAGGAGATGATACGGGTTTTTGATCGTTCTGTTGTTGGGAAAGAAGCTTCCTGGGCCCTGTCTTCCCTATGTCAAGGTAATCGATCCATAACGGATTACTCTATAGAGTTTCGCACTCTTGCTGCCTCCAGTGACTGGAACGAGCCGGCATTGCTCGCTCGTTTTCTGGAGGGTCTCCACGCTGAGGTTAAGGATGAGATTCTCTCCCGGGAGGTTCCTTCCAGCGTGGATTCTTTGATTGAACTCGCCATTCGCATAGAACGACGGGTAGATCTTTGTCACCGAGCTCATGGAAGAGAGCTCGCGTTAACAGTGTCCCCCCTCTCCGCAGCTCTACCATCTCCCCCCACTGGCTCAGGTGTTGAGCCCATGCAGCTGGGGGGTATTCGCATCTCGACTAAGGAGAGGGAACGGAGAATCACCAACCGCCTCTGTCTCTATTGCGGTTCCGCTAGTCATTTTGTCATTTCATGTCCAGTAAAAGGCCAGAGCTCATCAGTAAGCGGAGGGCTACTGGCGAGCGCTACTACTCTGGTCTCTCCGTCAAGTTCCTGTACTACCTTGTCGGTCCATCTACGCTGGACCGGTTCGGCAGCTTCCTGCAGTGCATTAATAGACTCTGGGGCGGAGGGCTGTTTTATGGACGAAGCCTGGGCTCGGGAACATGACATTCCTCTCAGGCAGTTAGGGAGCCCACGGCTATGTTCGCCTTGGATGGTAGTCCTCTCCCCAGGATTCAGCGTGAAACGCTACCTTTAACCCTCACTGTCTCTGGTAATCATAGTGAAACCATTTCTTTTTTGATTTTTTGTTCACCTTTTACACCTGTTGTTTTGGGCCATCCCTGGCTAGTGTGTCATAATCCTTCTATTAATTGGTCTAGTAATTCTATCCTCTCCTGGAACGTCTCTTGTCATGTTAAGTGTTTAGTGTCTGCTATTCCTCCTGTTTCTTCTGCCCCCTCTTCACAGGAGGAGCCTGGTGATTTGACAGGGGTGCCGGAGGAATATCATGATCTGCGCACGGTCTTCAGTCGGTCCAGGGCCACATCCCTTCCTCCTCACTGGTCGTATGTGTTATGCAGGTGAATGAGGACCCAAAAGCGACTTGGCGAAAACAGAGTTTTTAATCCAGTAAAGATACTTTACAAAACAAAAGGCATAATACTACTCGTAAAGACGAGAACAGACTGGAGACTTGATCAAGAACTGCAGGTTGCCTCGGGAAGGCACTTGAACCTAGCAGACTCAGACACCTGCTCACCACGCAGCATCTGAGGGAAACACGACACGACAGGGCAATACATAGACACAGCACGGTGAATATAGACAAGGATCCGACAGGGCAGGAACGGAAAACAAGGAGAGAAATAGGGACTCTAATCAGGGAAAAGGATCGGGAACAGGTGTGGGAAGACTAAATGATTGATTAGGGGAATAGGAACAGCTGGGAGCAGGAACGGAACGATAGAGAGAAGAGAGAGCGAGAGAGTGAGAGAGGGAGGGGGAGAGAGAGGGATAGAAAGAGGGAAAGAACCTAATAAGACCAGCAGAGGGAAACGAATAGAAGGGGAAGCACAGGGACAAGGCATGATAATCAATGACAAAACATGACAGTACCCCCCCACTCACCGAGCGCCTCCTGGCGCACTCGAGGAGGAACCCTGGCGGCAACGGAGGAAATCATCAATAAGCGAACGGTCCAGCACGTCCCGAGACGGAACCCAACTCCTCTCCTCAGGACCGTAACCCTCCCAATCCACTAAGTATTGGTGACCCCGTCCCCGAGAACGCATGTCCATGATCTTACGTACCTTGTAAATAGGTGCGCTCTCGACAAGGACGGGAGGGGGGAGGGAAGACGAACGGGGGTGCGAAGAAAGGGCTTGACACAGGAGACATGGAAGACAGGATGGACGCGACGAAGATGTCGCGGAAGAAGCAGTCGCACAGCGACAGGATTGACGACCTGGGAGACACGGAACGGACCAATGAACCGCGGAGTCAACTTACGAGAAGCTGTCGTAAGAGGAAGGTTGCGAGTGGAAAGCCACACTCTCTGGCCGCAACAATACCTTGGACTCTTAATCCTGCGTTTATTGGCGGCTCTCACAGTCTGTGCCCTGTAACGGCAAAGTGCAGACCACACCCTCCTCCAGGTGCGCTCACAACGTTGGACAAACGCTTGAGCGGAGGGAACGCTGGACTCGGCAAGCTGGGATGAGAACAGAGGAGGCTGGTAACCCAGACTACTCTGAAACGGAGATAACCCGGTAGCAGACGAAGGAAGCGAGTTGTGAGCGTATTCTGCCCAGGGGAGCTGTTCTGCCCAAGACGCAGGGTTTCTGAAAGAAAGGCTGCGTAGTATGCGACCAATCGTCTGATTGGCCCTCTCTGCTTGACCGTTAGACTGGGGATGAAACCCGGAAGAGAGACTGACGGACGCACCAATCAAACGACAGAACTCCCTCCAAAACTGTGACGTGAATTGCGGGCCTCTGTCTGAAACGGCGTCTAACGGGAGGCCATGAATTCTGAACACATTCTCGATGATGATTTGTGCCGTCTCCTTAGCGGAAGAAAGTTTAGCGAGGGGAATGAAATGTGCCGCCTTAGAGAACCTATCGACAACCGTAAGAATCACAGTCTTCCCCGCAGACAAAGGCAGACCGGTAATGAAGTCTAGGGCGATGTGAGACCATGGTCGAGAAGGAATGGGGAGCGGTCTGAGACGACCGGCAGGAGGAGAGTTACCCGACTTAGTCTGCGCGCAGTCCGAACAAGCAGCCACGAAACGGCGCGTGTCACGCTCCTGAGTCGGCCACCAAAAGCGCTGGCGAATAGACGCAAGAGTGCCTCGAACACCGGGATGACCAGCTAACTTGGCAGAGTGAGCCCACTGAAGAACAGCCAGACGAGTGGAAACAGGAACGAAAAGGAGGTTACTAGGACAAGCGCGCGGCGACGCAGTGTGCGTGAGTGCTTGCTTAACCTGTCTTTCAATTCCCCAGACTGTTAACCCGACAACACGCCCATAAGGAAGAATCCCTCGGGATCAGTAGAAGCCACAGAAGAACTAAACAGACGGGATAAGGCATCAGGCTTGGTGTTTTTGCTACCCGGACGGTAAGAAATCACAAACTCGAAACGAGCGAAAAACAACGCCCAACGAGCTTGACGAGCATTAAGTCGTTTGGCAGAACGGATGTACTCAAGGTTCTTATGGTCTGTCCAAACGACAAAAGGAACGGTCGCCCCCTCCAACCACTGTCGCCATTCGCCTAGGGCTAAGCGGATGGCGAGCAGTTCACGGTTACCCACATCATAGTTGCGCTCAGATGGCGACAGGCGATGAGAAAAATAAGCGCAAGGATGAACCTTATCGTCAGACTGGAAGCGCTGGGATAGAATGGCTCCCACGCCTACCTCTGAAGCGTCAACCTCGACAATGAATTGTCTAGTGACGTCAGGAGTAACGAGGATAGGAGCGGACGTAAAACGTTCTTTTAGAAGATTAAAAGCTCCCTGGGCGGAACCGGACCACTTAAAACACGTCTTGACAGAAGTAAGAGCTGTGAGAGGGGCAGCAACTTGACCGAAATTACGAATGAAACGCCGATAGAAATTAGCGAAACCTAAAAAGCGCTGCAACTCGACACGTGACCTTGGAACGGGCCAATCACTGACAGCTTGGACCTTAGCGGAATCCATCTGAATGCCTTCAGCGGAAATAACGGAACCGAGAAAAGTAACGGAGGAGACATGAAAAGAGCACTTCTCAGCCTTTACGTAGAGACAATTCTCTAAAAGGCGCTGTAGAACACGTCGAACGTGCTGAACATGAATCTCGAGTGACGGTGAAAAAATCAGGATATCGTCAAGATAGACAAAAACAAAGATGTTCAGCATGTCTCTCAGAACATCATTAACTAATGCCTGAAAAACAGCTGGCGCATTGGCGAGACCAAACGGCAGAACCCGGTACTCAAAATGCCCTAACGGAGTGTTAAACGCCGTTTTCCACTCGTCCCCCTCTCTGATGCGCACGAGATGGTAAGCGTTACGAAGGTCCAACTTAGTAAAGCACCTGGCTCCCTGCAGAATCTCGAAGGCTGATGACATAAGGGGAAGCGGATAACGATTCTTAACCGTTATGTCATTCAGCCTCGATAATCCACGCAGGGGCGCAGAGTACCGTCCTTCTTCTTAACAAAAAAGAACCCCGCCCCGGCCGGAGAGGAAGAAGGCACTATGGTACCGGCGTCAAGAGACACAGATAAATAATCCTCGAGAGCCTTACGTTCGGGAGCCGACAGAGAGTATAGTCTACCCCGAGGAGGAGTGGTCCCCGGAAGGAGATCAATACTACAATCATACGACCGGTGAGGAGGAAGGGAGTTGGCTCGGGACCGACTGAAGACCGTGCGCAGATCATGATATTCCTCCGGCACTCCTGTCAAATCGCCAGGTTCCTCCTGAGAAGTGGGGACAGAAGAAATGGGAGGGATGGCAGACATTAAACACTTCACATGACAAGAAACGTTCCAGGATAGGATAGAATTACTAGACCAATTAATAGAAGGATTATGACATACTAGCCAGGGATGACCCAAAACAACAGGTGTAAAAGGTGAACGAAAAATCAAAAAAAGAAATAGTCTCACTGTGGTTACCAGATACTGTGAGAGTTAAAGGTAGTGTCTCAAATCTGATACTGGGAAGATGACTACCATCTAAGGCAAACATGGGCGTAGGCTTGTCTAACTGTCTGAAAGGAATGTCATGTTTCCGAGCCCATGCTTCGTCCATGAAACAACCCTCAGCCCCAGAGTCAATCAAGGCACTGCATGTAGCACCCGAACCGGTCCAGCGTAGATGGACCGACATAGTAGTACAGGATCTAGATGAAGAGACCTGAGTAGTAGCGCTCACCAGTAGCCCTCCGCTTACTGATGAGCTCTGGCCTTTTACTGGACATGAATTGACAAAATGTCCATCAAATCCGCAATAGAGGCACAGGCGGTTGGTGATCCTCCGTTCCCTCTCCTTGGTCGAGATGCGAATACCTCCCAGCTGCATGGGCTCAGTCTCTGAGCCAGAGGAGGGAGATGGTTGCGATGCGGAGCAGGGAAACACCGTTGACGCGAGCTCTCTTCCACGAGCTTGGTGACGAAGATCTACCCGTCGTTCTATGCGGATGGCGAGAGCAATCAAAGAGTCCACACTGGAAGGAACCTCCCGAGAGAGAATCTCATCTTTGACCACTGCGTGGAGTCCCTCCAGAAAACGAGCGAGCAGCGCCGGCTCGTTCCAGTCACTAGAGGCAGCAAGAGTGCGAAACTCTATAGAGTAATCCGTTATGGATCGATCACCTTGGCATAGGGAAGCCAGGGCCCTAGAAGCCTCCCCACCAACGGTCAAAAACCCGAATCATCTCCTCTTTAAAGTTCTGGTAATTGTTAGAACAATCAGCCCTTGCCTC
Source organism: Oncorhynchus gorbuscha (assembly GCF_021184085.1). NCBI lineage: Eukaryota > Metazoa > Chordata > Actinopteri > Salmoniformes > Salmonidae > Oncorhynchus > Oncorhynchus gorbuscha. The sequence goes on from NC_060188.1 coordinate 35,549,345, forward strand.
CCAGATAGCTGTGCCCCACTCTCGAGCCCGGCCAGTAAGGAGTGAAATGACGTAAGCAACCCGAGCTCTCTCGCTAGAGTATGTGTTGGGTTGGAGAGAGAACACAATATCACACTGGGTGAGAAAGGAGCGGCACTCCGTGGGCTGCCCGGAGTAGCAAGGTGGGTTATTAACCCTAGGTTCCGGAGGCTCGGCAGGCCAGGAAGTAACAGGTGGCACGAGACGAAGACTCTGGAACTGTCCAGAGAGGTCGGAAACCTGAGCGGCCAGGTTCTCCACGGCATGGCGAGCAGCAGACAATTCCTGCTCGTGTCTGCCGAGCATGGCTCCTTGGATCTCGACGGCAGTGTTACGAGCATCTGTAGTCGCTGGGTCCATTCCTTGGTCGGATCCTTCTGTTATGCAGGTGAATGAGGACCCAAAAGCGACTTGGCGAAAACAGAGTTTTTAATCCAGTAAAGATACTTTACAAAACAAAAGGCATAATACTACTCGTAAAGACGAGAACAGACTGGAGACTTGATCAAGAACTGCAGGTTGCCTCGGGAAGGCACTTGAACCTAGCAGACTCAGACACCTGCTCACCACGCAGCATCTGAGGGAAACACGACACGACAGGGCAATACATAGACACAGCACGGTGAATATAGACAAGGATCCGACAGGGCAGGAACGGAAAACAAGGAGAGAAATAGGGACTCTAATCAGGGAAAAGGATCGGGAACAGGTGTGGGAAGACTAAATGATTGATTAGGGGAATAGGAACAGCTGGGAGCAGGAACGGAACGATAGAGAGAAGAGAGAGCGAGAGAGTGAGAGAGGGAGGGGGAGAGAGAGGGATAGAAAGAGGGAAAGAACCTAATAAGACCAGCAGAGGGAAACGAATAGAAGGGGAAGCACAGGGACAAGGCATGATAATCAATGACAAAACATGACAGTATGATTGTTGTATTGATCTCCTTCCGGGTACTACTCCCCCACGGGGTAGACTAGACTCTCTGTCAGCTACCGAACGTAAGGCTCTCAAAGATTATTTGTCTGTAGCTCTCGACACCGGTACCGTGGTCCCTTCCTCCTCTCCCGCCGAAGCGGGGTTCTTTTTTGTTAAGGAAGAGGACGGGACCCTGCGCCCCTGCGTGGATTATCGAGGGCTGAATGACATAACGGTTAAGAATCGTTATCCGCTTCCCCTTATGTCTTCAGTTTTCGAGATTCTGCAGGGAGCCAGGTTCTTTACTAAGTTGGACCTTCGTAACGCTTACCATCTCGTGCGCATCAGGGAAGGGGACGAGTGGAAAACGGCGTTTAACACTCCGTTAGGGCATTTTGAATACCGGGTTCTGCCGTTCGGTCTCGCTAATGCTCCAGCTATCTTTCAGGCATTAGTGAATGATGTACTGAGTGACATGCTGAACATCTTTGTTTTTGTTTACCTTGACGAGATCCTGATTTTTTCACCGTCACTCCAGATTCATGTTCAGCACGTTCGACGTGTCCTCCAGTGCCTTTTAGAGAATTGTCTTTATGTGAAGGCTGAGAAGTGCGCTTTTCATGTCTCCTCCGTCACTTTTCTCGGTTCTGTTATTTCCACTGAAGGCATTCAGATGGATCCCGCTAGGGTCCATGCTGTCAGCGATTGGCCCG